>NW_024096710.1:0-192375 GCF_016545835.1 Crotalus tigris
CTGAAGAAATGGATACATAAGAGGGGCCTCACAGAAGGATACATGGAGATAATCTGAAATTGTAAAGATAATGTCGGAGTAAGGTTTAGAATAAATTGAAGCTGGCAAAACAACAACAACAACAAAAAGGGCTGAAGAGAAACAAATCAGTATGTTCACTTCTCAATGAAGAGGTCAAGAAAGGGCAGAATTACTAAGTTCCTATTTCGTCTCAGTCTTTTCTGAGTATATGTTCCACAAGACAATTATGAAGAACAAAATGAAGGAATAAAGTGAGAACTTAATGGAAATATGAACAGCAAATAACTATTTATTAGAATGAGTTTGAATTTCATCGTTAGGGTATTGAAAGAACTTGCTGAGAACTTGTTTTTCTCTGGCTAAGAAACCTTGGAGAACATGTCAAGCACCATAAAACCTGAAGATATGTTTATATCTTCAGAAAGTAGCAAAAGGAGGATCCCACAAATTATAAACTATCAATATTTGGAGTTTTGGAAAACTGAGATTCTTGGTTGGCAGAAATTATATATCCTTCTGTTTTGCCTGCTTTGCACATACTTAGGATGGGATGTCCAAGCGAATAATACTTGATGGTAAAGTACTATCTGGTTGACAAGATGGTGGTTCTCTCTTATCTGTCTGTTGGCTGCTTCCTGTGTATTGTGTTAATAGCTATGTGATGATATTGCACATTGGAAGGATGTTTTTTTTTTCTGTGATTGTTGAATTATAGATGTTTTGTTATTAGGTTAATAAGAAAATTATTCTAGTTTGGTTGATTGCTGTGCGATGGTGGGATATGGAAAGTTACTGTGTGTTATCTAGTACAGTATCACAATGAATCTTCAGCACCTCCAACAATGCAACATGCCAATCATCCTGAGCTACACATATTTACTACCTTAGTTATCTGAGAAAAAGATTTTGGAATAGCGACTGATTGCAAATTGTGTATGAGTCAGCAATGTGAAGCCCTTCCAAAAACAATGCAATTTTTGGCTGAGTCAACAGAAGTACTGTTTCTTATTAATGGGAAGAAACTGTTCACTTTATTTTAAATCAAACCCTACCTTGGATGCTATGCTCTCTGCTAGGTATCAGATTTTAAGATGGATTCAGACAAAGTCAAAGAGAATGATCAAGGGATTAGGTACACAGTCCTAGACATACTGATGAAATTGGAATGTTTAGCCAGAGGAGAGGAGAGATAACTAAAGAGCAATATGATAGTGGCTGTCAGGTATCTGAAAAGACAATACCCAGAAGATTTCTGTCAAGGCATGGAATTGATGTCCTCAAACTTTTGGAAGGTTGAATATAAAGGAAAAAAATTCTACTGCTAAAGGCAGTTTGATAGTGCAAACAGTTGACAGAGAGGCAGTGGGTCCCCCCCTCCAATTAGGTACATTTAAGAAAAGGCCAGATAGCTGTCTGTCATGATTCCATTAATTTAGATTCCGGGATGGATGAAGGGATTAGATTCAATGCTCTCAATTGACTCTTCCAATTGTTTAAGTCTAGCACATCATGTAGAAAATCTTACTTGGAAAAAAGCGTTCTTGGCTGACTTATAGTTTCCAGAATTTCTATTGGAAGCTTCATTAATTAATTAGAACCTCCTCCTACAGTGTGGATTGTCATTTAAAAAAAAAACCCCAAGAATTCTGTTGTTTTGAGCTTGTTTGTGTGGTTTTCTCTGTTATTCTGATACAAGAGGAAATGAACTCATAGGGAACAGTCTAGGCTCAGAATCCTAGATGATTAGACCAATACTGTGGAAGGAAACACCGGTTTATTATTATCCACCTTATGCTTCTTGAGATGGGAGTTGTTCAAAAGCTGATTCAAGGTAACATTTAACAAATAATTTATTTTATCCAGAAACTTAATGATAAGATTAAGGCAACTGGATATTCATAAATTCTCAGTAAGCTAGTAGATCCCTTCTCACTTATGTGAGCTGAGTCACAAGTGTTTCACGCACAAATCTTTGCTAAAGAAGCAGCTCTTATTGGAGTAAGGTACCATCTATAACCACAAAGATCATTTGTCTGTGGAAGGGAGTGTCTCATGTTCTTTTTCTTGGCAAACGTAGAAGACTTAAGACGTCAAGGTGATTTTCAGGGCACAGTGTATACTGAAAAGGAAGGAAACTAGAAAGACCAGTTGTTGGGTTAATGACTAACGAAATGGAGAGTGCAATGACCAGATATAATCTGGTTGTCTTTGGCAGAAAAATCCAGGATATTGCTTAGGGCAAAGATTTAGGGCAAGAGGGAAATAATATGCTTCTAAAAGCAAGGAGGAACAACATGGTCTTTCACTGCCATTCCATTCCCATTCCCCTAAGCCATAGTGAGGATCAGTAGCCCACAATATGCAATCCTCATATCACCTTTGTCTTTTTTATATATGTGCTTGCTGGGGAATTCTGGGAGTTGAAATATACACATCTTAAACTTCCCAAAGTAGAGAACACAGTTTTAGAGGAACCACCACCTGCAAGGAAGAAATTATTGTGAAGTCATGTTACAGATTCACTTAAGAGCAGTTATTGAGATTTTAATATTTTTCTAGTTGGTCTAAGAGACTTAAAGCCTATTTATCACAATACTCTGATATATTGGTGGCATTGGCTAGGCCAGTACGATCCCTTAACAATATAGATATTCACTATAGATACAACTTCTCAAAAAAATATGCAGAGGATTGGGGTGGTTGAAATTTCCATGCTGCTGTTGCTCAGACAAGTATTTCCAAAGCCCCATTTCTATCTATCCAACTGCTATTTCATCTTGTTCAGAAGTTAATATAATTTTATGATCTGCACAGTTTATTACATGCATCACCTTCTATGCTCCAAATCAATAAGCCCCAAACAATTTTCTCCCAGAAACAAAGAAGCTAATGGTCTCTTCCCATCCTACTTTCAATAGCTGAGGGGTCTGTTAGTGATGGAATATTTTCCACCAGGCTTGCGGTAACCTGACTAGTGTAGAGACTCAGGACAGGCCAAATATTTGGGATGTATCTCTCACTTTGTCCACCAACCCAGAGGACTTTTCAGCAGAAGTATTCATCATCTGTCTGAGACCATTATTTCATTTCATCTTGTGACAGGATTGTCTCTAGATGATCCATCTTCCTTCCTTCCTTCCTTCCTTCCTTCCTTCCTTCCTTCCTTCCTTCCTTCCTTCCTTCCTTCCTTCCTTCCTTCCTTCCTTCCTTCCTTCCTTCCTTTCTCTCTCTCTCTCTCTCTCTTCTTTCTTTCTTTCTTTCTTTCTTTCTTTCTTTCTTTCTTTCTTTCTTTCTTTCTTTCTTTCTTTCTTCTTCCTTCCTTCTTTTCAATTTCTATGCCACCCACCTTCCCTACAAGGTGACTTTAGATTAGCAAAATGTTTATCTTGGAGGGGTAGCATTAAAATGATTTCACCGTGAATTAAAAAAAAAGTTGATAATATAAAGGACCCTCATATTCCTCTTCTCTGGAATGGGGGTGGGTGGGTGGATTGGGGAAATGGGCAGGGAAAAGCTTGCAATACAGCCTGGCAAAGTCCAAGATCAGATGGAGAGCAGAACTGACTAAGGTTTTGCAAGGCATCCGGCAGGAATGCCCTCTTGCCTTGCCAGGGAAACAATGGCAGCAATAAACTGAATGCAGGGAGGATGCAGGAGTTAAGCCAAGAGTTTCTTGCCAAGGTGTGCTCTGTGGCTGGGCAAAGTATGAGAAGGGGAGGATGTGGAGCAACACCATTGGCTACTGCTGTCTGAGTTCCCAGAGAAACTGTTGTGTGTGTGTGTGTGTGTGTGTGTTTAGTTACTTTTGCATATACTCTGGTCCTCTAGCCAGATTGGATTACTTGCTATTTTGCAAGCCCAGCCAATACTGCAAACAAAGGCAAGAGCACTCTAAATCATGTGCTTGTAAAGCCTATAATTAGGACTGAAAGGTGCTTATTTTCCCTGCAGAAGCCAGCAATTCAGGGTACCTGAAGGAACAAATCCCTCAGCAGTTCTTTCAGAGAGGGAAAGGCTGGGTCTGTGTGAAATAGTTATTTGTGCCACGGTTGGCTAAGGTCTTCCTGGAGTCTTTGTGTTCAGATTCAGTTCCCAAATAGCAGGCTCACTGCTTCTCTGCTAGGGGAATTAGTCATGACTGTTGTAAACGGGAATTGTACTCTCTCTGTGGTAAGATGTACTTAAAAAAAAGTCTTAAATAAATGCATGAAGCCTCTGGTAGATTAAGGCACCCTCTTTTACTTAATACCAACAAATCCCACTCCCTCCAAAACTTTGCAGGACCTGGCACATCTCGGGAATGTCCTGTTATGCAAGCAGGCTGTTCCACAAAGGCTTCCTCGGGTCACCTTCTGTGGCCAGCTGAGGCCCTGATTCTGCAGATTCCATTGCAGAATCATGGAGTTTGAAAGGGCCATGGAAGTTTTCTCGTCCTACTCCCATTCTTCAGGATATTCTTCTCTATCTATATGGATTGCTCTCTACCCCCACCCCCAGCCCCCCACCGCTTTGCCACAATGTTTATCTGGATGCCAAAGCATACAGTATGTTCCTGCAAGAATATGAGCATAAAAAAGAGTCAGACCAAAAGGTGCTCTAAAGGGAAGGTTTGACTGGGATTGCAGGTTTTGATAGAGAAGCATCACAGTTTCCACAAGAATGATACACAGAGGATGAAACCAAGTTATTCCAAATCACAAAACCAGTTCATATCTATGAGGACCATAGAAGGGAAGTATCACAATGAGTCACCGTCTGGTTCTTTGAGACAGGAGAGAGAAAGATTCATGGTCAGGTTGTTTTCAACAACCTGTCTAGGAAACCAAGTTTTTGTATTTACTTCCTTGACTGTACAACTCCATCCCAGCCCAGATAATCTTAATTACTCCCCGGCTGTATAAAGCTAGCACTTGCGCAAGTTGATCTCTCAGCTTCTGCAGTTTCTCATTTCTTTGTGGCTCAACACGTTGCATGGCCACATGATGGCACTAAGCTTAGGGTGCAGCACTTGCTTCTGGAGATATGCATGGCTGGAGCCTTTCTTGCTAGGCCTGCAGTGTTTCTCAACCTTGACAATTTTAAGGCATGTGGACTTCAACTCCCAGAATTCCACAGCCAGCTAGGGTAAAGGATTCACAGGAAGAATGCCTCTCTGTTATGTTTTCAGAACCATCTCACAGGCAACTGCAGTCTCTCCTAAAGAGGTTGCGGCCTCTCAATTTCTCTTCTTTATCCTCTGGGTTGATCCTTACTACGCTGATCTGGCCAAACTGCATCTGTAGAGTTTACTGCTGAGGGGAGGCAAAGAGTTAAGGCTAAATCATAAAGTGTCAGCAGACCTGTGATTTCCTGTCAAGTTCCAGTCATTCTCTCATTAATATTCCCATTGCTATGAGAGGGTTGCCTAGTGTCAGCCATTCAAGGAAATGGGCAGAGTAGAGATCTCGGGAACAATCTTTATTGCAGTGCAGTAGAAGAACAACATCTTAAAAACTGTTGCAAGTTTCTGTCCGTCCCATCTTTTATACTAAGCAAAAGCAAGGCAGCATTTTGAATTTCCTTCTCAGGGACTGAGCAGTCTTTCCTCAAAATCCCCTCTTAATGGTTCACTCATTCCTTCGGTATCTACATATCTTCGGTATGTAGTTGTATCTACATTCCTTTACAACTTATTTAGGGATCAAAGATCAAAGAAACGGTGGCTACTGACCCCTCCAACAGTTTAAACTCTCAACCAAGGTGTTGCTCCAATCTCAGAACAAAGTGGCAAGACCAGTTTGCCCAGATAGTGAAGTAGCTAGTCAGCAACCGGCGGACCTCATCTCAGTCCCAGCCTAGGACCATGGAGCCATTGCTTTTATCAGCTGTACCCTTTGATGCGGACTTCACATTTTCAATATGAACCCTTTGTCTCCCTGAGAGATTTCCTTACCAACTGAATCTGTGCAGAGACTTATGACTGTTTTGCACACTTATGACTGTTGCAGCATCTCCACGGTCACATGGTTAAAATTCAGATGGCTGACAACTGACTCATATTTATGACGGTTGCAGTTTCATGTGATCCCCTTTTGCAATCTTCTGACAAGCAAAGTCAATGGGGAAGCCAGATTCACTTAACAACCGTATTACTAACTTCATATATGCAGTTATTCATCTTAACAACTCAGCAAGAAAGGTCATAAAATGGGATAAAAAACAGATGTCTTACTTAGCAACATAAATTTTGCTCTAATTGTGGCTGTAAGTCGAGGATTACCTGTATTAGAATTAGAATTAGCTGAACAGTTTATACAAGGGACAACTTTCTTTCTGATTAAGAATAGCATGGATCTGAGAAACTATGTGAATTTGAGGTAACTTGAAGATTCCTTTACCCCAGATCCAAGATCTTATGAAGCGTATTAGTAAATGTCATATTCAAAATTAACCTATGTGAAGGAATTTAGTGACAAGAATTTATAGGATATGTGTTTTGTTTTTCTTCTCTGTTATGCTCCTACCTTTTTTTTGCAAAATCTACGATGATTTCCTCTATGTAGTCTGTGATTATTGACTCCAGAACTCCCTAACCATTAGGAATCACTACTCTCTGCTCATTTCTAAACTCTTGGAATGGTTGCAAAAAGCCCGTTTGGATCTCAAATCTGATTTACATGGAAGGTATTTAATGGCCTTTTATTTTAATTTAAATATGTCTATCCTTGATCTTTAGAAGATCAGTGATTAAAGTTTTTAAATTTAAAAAAATATGAATACGTTTTCCGCATTTTCTGCATAAACTCTTGATATTTTATTTAGATGAACTGCTTATCTATTCTGAAGATTATGTTTAAGTGGTTTTTAAAAAAACTTTTGTAACTAATGTTTTAATGCTAAGCTAAAGAAATATTTCTTTGAACTACGTATATTAGAATATCAGGGCTACTTCATATTCCTTGAAAGGAATTCAGGTGGATCCAGCTAAGATATACAGTACATCATCTTAGATGCTCCCTCCATTATCAGAGATGTGCATTTTGGATGCTTTGCCAATGTTTACTGTTAATTTGTTCCTTATTTTGGTTTACTGACCACACTATTGTCTCATATTAGTAAGAATGGGCTTCCCTTTAATCGATTCTGATCCCAGTCCTTCAAGCCTTCCTCTAGTGGCATTCACTTTTTAGCTCATCCCTTGTCACCCAGACCCTAGTCTCTCCTTAGTGGAGATGTGTTCCTTCTCTGTATATTCTTTTTGGCCGTTCCTATAAACTAAAATAAACTGTGATGATTTTAACAAGGAGCTGTTGATCATCAAGGAATACTTAACAGTGTTGATACCATCTCCTTGGAAGTTCTAGATACTCTCTAAAGCAGATCACAACATTCTATATACTTGTTAGAAAGACAACTTTTTAACAAGTATATAGAATGTAAAGTCAGGTGAGCACATTTTTTCTTAACATTTCAATCTCTTACATTTCTAAGTCCAAACGCAAGAAGCTGATGTGTGATATGAAGTTTTTCTTATCTTATGTCCTTCCTCCAATGTCCACAATAAGCCCATAAAACTTTGGCCTCTAGTCTCTGACATCTGTCCTGTGCTGTAGACTCCCCAGGGTAGCCTACAGCCCTGGAATTGCCAAGTATTAAATACATCCATGACTATTTCTTTTTTTTCCCTAAACTTAGCTTTCACATCTTTTATCATACTCTTAAGGAAGGATGTTATTAAAAATCAAGAAATATTATGAGTTTATATGAAAAGATTGAAACAAGATCATGTGAGGTACTAATAGCACTCTATAAAGCCTTGGTAAGACCACATTTAGAATACTGCATCCAGTTTTGGTCACCACACTATCAAAAGTCTCTAGATAGAGTTCAGAGAAAAGCAACAAAAATGGTTAGGGATCTGGAGCTAAAACATATGAAGAACGGTTGCAAGACCTGGGCATGACTAGTCTAGTGAAGAGAAGGACTGGGGTGACATGATAGCCGTGTTCCAATATTTGAGGGGCTGTCACAGAGAAGAGGGGTGCAATCTATTTTCAAAAGCACCTGAAGGTCAGACAAGGAACAATGGATGGAAACTGATCAAGGAGAGATTCAATCTAAATAGGGAGAATTATTCTGATAGTGAGAACAATCAACCAATGGAACAGCTTGCCTTCAGAAGTTGTGAGTGCTTCATCACTCAAGGCTTTCAAGAAGAGACTGGACAGCCATTTGTCAGAAATGGTATAGGGTCCTCTGCTTGAGCAGGAGATTGTACCAGATGACCTACAAGGTCCCTTCCAACTCTGTTATTCTGTAAAATTGAATAACTAGTGATGCTTGAACATCAATTCCTCCTGGTACCACATAGTTCTGCCCTACCTGCATTTAGCAGCTCTTTCCAAGCTAAGACTGATGATAATGGTCCTCAAACAGATGAGAACTAACATGTTTCTGACCCCTTCCAATAACGGGAGGTAGAGTACCACATTTTATGGGTCTTTGACCCATTGCCATTCCCTCCGCCTTTGTACATGTTGCATGCCAGTCATTAGAAATAAATGGTTTGCATCATTGAAACCTGGTTGGGAAATGTGGCTTCTGGGGTTTCAGGTATGGCACCAGCTACTACTAGGGGTGTGTGTGGGGGTGGCTGTTATTTGGGACTCTCAGAAAGCCTTTAGGGGCATTGTCCCAGATATAGCTGGAAGTGAGATTCTCCTGGTATGGTTGGTTTGTAGGAACCAGTTTGGAGGTGTGCTTGCTTGTAGTAGCCCAGCTCAAGCAACTGGATGCTACGTCTAAGTTGCCATTGGATCTCCTCAGACTTATTGTTCTGGTAAATATATTAGACTAAATATACCAAACTAAGAAATCAACTCCACTGGATTGTTAAAATTACTTTGATAAGATTTATCTATCGCTAAGTAAGACAGTTAGGTGAGTTTTGCCCCATTTTAAGATCTTTCTTGCCACAGTTGTCAAGTGAATCACTGAGTTGTTAAGTGAGTAACACGGTTGTTAAGTGAATCTGGCTTCCCCATTGACTTTGCTTGTCAGAAGGTTGCAAAAGTTTGCAAATTGAAGACTATCTGTGTTTGGGGTAACGTAACATAACGTAACGTAACGTAATGTAACGTAACGTAACGCCCTTAAAAAACATCTACAAGTTGTAGTTGGTGTAGAAAATGACTGCCCATGTGCTAACCAGCATTACCTGGTAGAGTCAGGTAATCAGTAGGTTTCCAGATAAAATTCAAGTGCTAGCTCTTGGCTTTCAAGTTCTATGTGGCTTGGGACTTACTCGCAATAGTATCTGGTTGCCCAAGACTTCCAAACATTTTTGCTGGAAGTCCTTGCTAAGAGGGGAGGAGACTTGAATTTTTCCCTTTTGCAAAGCATCCTCCCTCAAGATGTAAAATGTGGTCCTTTCTCCTGACGTTTACCAAGTTGCCAAAAACCTACTTATTCCAGAGAGCAGTTGGGATGGTTACAATAGTGATAAATTGTAATGCCATTAGTACAAATATGGAATATGATTATGCAGTGGATTTTTGTCTGTGATGTTTTATTGATTTTTTTTTAGATTTTATTGATTTAGTTTTAAGTCGTCTACATTGTGTGAAGATATTGCTGCATGCTGCTAGGGGACCTGATGGGCGAAGCAGCTTAAAAACACTTGGAATAGATGTTTCTATGTTATATAGAAGCGGTGAATGCTTCAACGCTGGAAGTTTTAAGAGATTGGACAGCCATTTGTCCGATTTCCTGCTTGAGCAGGGGGTTGGACTAGATGACCTCCAAGGTCCCTTCCAACTTTTATTATTATTGTTATTGTTTGCAAAAAGAGGAAAGCAGGTGCTTCTGCTGTTCTTCCCTGTCCTTCTCTTGCTTGTTTCATTGATGCTGGTGCAAGGCTGGCAGAGAGATTTTTAAAAAGTCAACATGGTGGCCACAACCATGTGAACAAGGCCCCCCTCCCATTTTATATACCTAAACAGGACTGGGGCTTTCATTGCACAATTGGCCTTTTTTAAACACCCCCCCCCTTGTGGATATTACTCCTTCCCCTTGGCTGGGAGTTAAATAGGTAACCCTACTTTGCTTTAGCAACAAAGTGAGCCTCTTGTATGTTTCAGAAGCTACAGTTTAGGAGTTTAATTATGCTGATTTCTAATTTTGCGTTTTTACTTTAAGAAATATAACTCTTCAGTGTGTTTGTTTATGTGTGTGTAAAATATGCGGACTCTAACATTTCTGAATGGTTCTTATTTTTTTTCAATTTTTTAAAACTTTAACAACCCCGACTTAACTATGTACGACCCCTGTCCTGACTTAGGACTTGTCTTTGCATTAAAAAAAAAAAAAAAGGATGGCTGCCTCAAGTCCATGTGACTTTTGGCAGGTTAACACTGCCATCTACTGTGAGGTTTGAAAGAGAGTAGTTTAGGCAAGGACCAAGAGGACTCTAAGTATGAAATGGGGGAAGGTAGATTTTTGAACTAGAATTAAGGGGAAGTTAACTTCAAACAGGCAAGTGGAGGTGAAGATTTCCTTTTTCAAATATAATTTTTACTGAAGAAAGTTTTAACAAGATAAAAATATTAGAACAACAAAAATAATAAAAAATAGTGAAGAAGTAAGAAAAAAATAGAAATAGAAATAAATAAAAGATTATAAAGAAGTGACTTTCCAACTTTGTCAAAGTGGTTATAAATGTGTTTGGTTTTTTGCCCTGTCTCTTTCTCTCAGGTGATTTCATAATGTCCTTTTTTTTCCAGATAAGGAGGTCAGCAATTCTGTTGAAACCTTTGTGGTGCTGTGAAAATTCAAGATCATGCAGGCCACAGAAACCTTTATTCCTCCTGTGTTGATTAATCTGACAAGGCTCCTCTTTCCCTATCTTATTTACTGTAATATATTTATTTATATAAAACTGGTTCACGTCAGCGTCTCTTACTCCATTTGGACACTGGCTGCTCAGTTCCTTGACATTGTAAGATGGCTGGAACAGGGATGATGGAAATCCAGGCCTGAAGCAACCAGTGATGGATGACATCACCCCATTCATAATGTGGCTCTAAAAATCTCAAATAAGACTAAGTTGAGCGTCAATCAGTTGAGATGGTACGTTAACAAGAAGAGGCATTGTGAAGAGGTATTTCTTTTCTATGGGAATTAGGTAATCATCTGCTTTGTACTTTTTCTGAAATGGGATATAATTGTATATAGCTGGGGTGTCAAACTTGCTGTGTCACGTGATGTGTCGTGATGTATCACAACTTTTTTTCCCTTGCCGGAGCTGGGGTAGGAGCAACTTCCGTGTGATGCATCCAGTCCGCGGGCTGGCAGTTTGACACCCCTGGTATACAGCTATCGTTGTTCGGAACAACCTGACAACAGTGGTCTATGCATTGTTGTTACTGCAATGCATTGTCAATGGGGCTATTTCTGAAAGATATAGCCAGTAACAGATGCTGCAGCAGGATGCGGTATGTGCGTCACCATTGTTCTGAACACACTACATTGGCTGCCCATTGGCTGTCAGGCTAACCTTAAAATACTTGTGGTGATATCTAAAGCCCCCAATGGTTTAGGATTGGGATATTCCTCCCTTACACATTACACATAGCTAACAGCTAATGGAGATGCATTCTTGAGGGTAGAATATTTGCTAGAGGGTTGCATAAGCAGTAACCTGAAAGGGCATTTTTAATAGAAGTGGTGCTAATTTAAAACCCAACTGTTCATCCCAAAAAATTCAAATTCAGTTCGACTTTACTGTAAGGCTACATTAACAGAATCTTGCAAGTCTGAAGGTACAAACTTCCCACCACCATTTTTAATCACCCGAACATTAGAGGGTCTGTGGCAAATCAGCACGGCCATCTTGCCATGGCCAACTCACCACAGGACAACTTGCCCTGGCCAACTCGCCATGGAAGAATTCACCATGGGACAACTCATCACAGGACAATTCAATGCGGGAGTTGTTCCTTTTATTGTTCATCAAAGCATTGCAAAAGTTGGTAGTCATAGGAATGATTTCCTGTGATACAAGAGGCAAAATAATTTTGATGAAAATGTGGTCAACAAAAATAAAAGGAGCTAAGTGAATTCTGCGATGAGTTGTCCTGCAGTGAGTTGGCCATGGCAGGCTGTCCCATGGCAAGTTGGCCATGGTGAATTGGTCACAGAGAGTTGGCCATGGTGAATTGTCCCATTCCAACAATTAGGGTAGGTCCTTCCTAATTTTCTTCCTCTAAACCAGGGGTAGTCAACCTTGGCTCTTTTATGACTCGTGGACTTCAACTCCCAGAATTCCTGAGCCAGGATGGGGGAAACTTTGGCCCCCTCATGACTTGTGGACTTCAACTCCCAGAATTCCTGAGTCAGCCATGCTGAGGGGAAAGGGAGAGGTTTCCAAGCTGAGCCATGCTGGCTCAGGAATTCTGGGAGCTGAAGTCCACAAGCCAGCATGGCTCAGCTTGGAAACCTCTCCCTTTCCCCTCAGCATGGCTGACTCAGGAATTCTGGGAATTGAAGTCCACAAGTCATAAAAGAGCCAAGGTTGACTACCCCTGCTCTAAACATTAATCCATTGGTGGCTCCTGCCTTTCTCATCTGTTTGTTTCCTAGGCTCCTCTCTTCTTCCCTTTCCCCAAGGTCATTGGTTCAATTGATTTTCTAGAGGCTTTTATTATTCCATTCAGTTTAATTCTTCTTTCTCTTCTGTCTCCAAGTTGTGCTATACGAGGTGGCTACATTGCCTATAATGTCAAATCCTCTTTACTAATTTGTTAATAGTAAACACTAATGGATATTTTAATTGCAAAATGTCTTTTATTGTTTATTTTATGGTTTGTTTTTTTAGTATATGCCATCCAAAGTCTCTTTTGTGAGATGGGTGGCTATATACTGTAAACAGGATGAATAAATACATTAAAAAACCGACTCATTCTCGCTCCATTAAGAAGGAAAGCATGTTACAGGTTCTTAGATATAGAATGAAATAATTTAGGCTTTTCTATCATCATATTATTTCAAATCAAAGTTTTTATATACTAAATGTAGTGTTTCTCCATAAATTTTGTTCTCCTCCATCTGCTATCTATTACTCAGTCTATTCAGAAAAATAAAATAAATAAAATTGCTCTTAATGCTGACTTGATACATTTGGGCTGCTGCACCTAATCATGTCAGCATGCTTCTATCATGGGATCTCAGGAGTTGTAAGATGGGATGAGCCAAGAATCTCATCCAATAAAAGCACAGATCATATTTTTGAGCCATGACAAATCACTGTTTTTTAAAGATGATTCACTACTCTGAAATTGGAGCTCCTTATTCATTGACAGAATGCCATTGGCTCACAAATGGCTTAAAATGGCTTGTAAGTGCAAAACTCAAAGTTATGACACCACTTAGTCATTAATAGGGCAAAGCTCACAGTTCTGTCTTCCTCTGGAACAACAACAAGAATTTTTTAAAATTTGGCACAATGTTCCATGACTCCAGGGGAAATCAAAACTATAGCTTGTACACATTTTCCCAAGTTCCATTTGATGGTGCATTGCTGTCCATCATTGGTATTGCTTGGTATTCAGTCAGATCTGGAGTAACTCATAATTATGCCAGGGATCTTTATCCTTATCTCCTCCACCTCCCACTGCTGCAGCAATCTTGTCTCTCATTCCTTCCAGTTTAGAAGTGGTGACAACTACTGTAGTGTTTCTACCTTCTTTACATCGTTCCTCCAGAGGGAAATATTTCTTCAGAAATGGAACATAGAACATAGATCATCTAGTCCAGTGTTCTCAACCTTTATAATTCCGTGACCCCCAACCGGTCGTAAGTCGAGGACTACTCAACTGGTCGTAAATCGAGGACTACTCAACTGGTGCAGCACCGTTTGCAGAATGGGACTTTTGGCGGGCTCAGCAGGGCAGAGACAGCCTGGACAATTCCTATTGGCTTTTGAAAGCCAATAGAATTAGACTCTATTCAAGAGAGTCTATTCCAGTGGTTCTCAACCTGTGGGTTGGGACCCCATTTGGGGTCGAACAACCATTTCACGGGGGTCGCCAAACAAGGCTGTCCGCCATTTTTTCCCCTTTTCTTTGGCCATGTCCCTTGCACCCGATGATGTATAAGTGGTTGGGGGGTCACCACAACATGGAGAACTGTATTATGGGGTCGCGGCATTAGAAAGGTTGAGAACCACTGGTCTATTCTATTGGCTTTCAAAAGCCAATAGAATAAAAGGGAGTAGCACAGTTAAGGAAAAGGGAAAAAAATGGCGGACTGCGTTGTTTGGCGACCCCCGTGAAATGGTCGTTCGACCCCAAATGGGGTCCCGACCCACAGGTTGAGAACCACTGTTCTAGTCCAACTCCCTGCACAAGCAGGAGATTCTGTACCATTTCAGACAGTCTCTTCTTGAAAGCCTTCAGTGATGAAGCACCCACAACTTCTGAAGGCAAGCTGTTCCACTGATTAATTATCTTCACTGTTAGGAAATTTCTCCTTAGTTATAGTGTGTGTGTGTGTGTGTGTGTGTGTGTGTGTGTGTGTACTAGTTATAGTTATACTATAGGGTTCCTCCTAGAGGTTATCTGGTTGATCATTGCTAGGAGTGAATCAGTGTCCGATCTATCAGGAATTTGAAGGAGACCTAATCTTCCCCAACTTTTAATTTCCATTGTACCATCCATATTAAATTTCCATAGTTTTGTGTTCAGAACATAATTCCTAGAATACCCAGAAAGGTATTGAAAAGATTATTTTCATGCATTATTATAGAAGATATCGGAATGGCCTAGAACAGTGGTTCTCAACCTGTGGGTCGGGACCCCATTTGGGGTCGAATGACCATTTCACCGGGATCGCCAAACAAGGCTGTCTGCCATTTTCCCCCCCCTTTTCTTTGGCCACGCCCCTGGCACCCGGTGATGCATAAGTGGTTGGGGGGGGTCACCACAACATGGGGAACTGTATTATGGGGTCGCGACATTAGAAAGGTTGAGAACCACTGGCCTAGAAGGACAGGAGGAGTTGCTACTAAGGCAACAGTCAGATAAAGTAAGCTTGAAAATAACCATCTCAGGCAAGCCACTCCCTCCTTCACATGAAGATTAAGTGTCAGAAGGAAGAATGATATTCAGACTAGCAGGATTCTGTTACAATAGCTGTTATTGTAAAGATACTGAAGCCTTGACCTATATGGCAGTGGTTTCTTAGTCTGTTCTTCTACCTTGTAGAACTGACAGTTACTACCTTCAATTTTTCTACTGTCCTGTTCCAAAAAATTCATAAAAGAATAGAATGAGATGTCTGAAAGAATGCTCCAAAATTCAGTATTACCTTTAACAATGATATTAAAGAAGATAAAATTTAACTATGTGTCACCCAAGGATGTTGTTACACTTGAGATCTGTTAAGTTGCTAAGATCTGGCTGTGTTTGATATTGTAAGCCTATTTTAGACTGATAACAATCATTGCTAAATGAGATCTAAATGAGAATGGAACTACATGTCATCTTGGCAAGTGTGTGTTCACACTCCCACGTTTGTTAAAATAATATGATTTAGTGCATTTTGGTGCATTTTAGGGGAGAACTGGGAAGAGGAAATTGCATTTAACCCTTCTTATGTCTGCTGATAGTCATTGGTGAATTACTGATAGTTTAACTTCTCCTGTTTCCAGGTTAGATTTCCCATAATATATTCCAGTTTTCTTTCACAGACTCATTTATTAGATTTCCAATCTGTTGTGCAACCTAGTCCAACTTTCACAGGGGCCCATCAAATGTCTTTGGGAAGCCAAGGAAATACCTTCTGGCTCCCTCCCATCCATTTTCTTCAGCCTAGGGAGACAGTGCAGAGGAATCTGCACTCACTGAGAATGCCTAGTGTCTAGGTGAAAATAGGAACCCCCCCCAACATGGATCACATCACAGTTAACTTTGTCACTTTAATCCCCATTCCTCCAATTCCCAGGGAATGGTTTGGAATTTTTTGCCATCATTCTTTAAAGAAATAATTCTGTTGTTTGGTTCCATCACATTTGGTGATCTCACACTGCTCATTCCAAACTTCAAATAATTTCTGAACTGTTTTTTTTAAAAGCACTGTTCCAATACTGATTCTTCTGGGATTCTACAGTTTACACCCACTCAGTACAAGCACTGCTATGTATTCTTTCTCTCTGATTTCTCTTCTTTAACCTGTTACTGATCTATTCTCCCATCCAAGCAATGACAAGATTTAAACCTACCTAATGCTATCCTTGGAAGGAACAGCTGATGGAGCATAGCTGGTTTTTGTTTATTCAGTCAGTTTTGAGTCTTTTGGATATCATTTTGCTAGGATTTTCTGATAGCAAGAAAGCTTTGACTTTGGAGATGTTAGGTGAGGCCAGAAAAAAGCAATTTTGAGGGCCAGTGGGAATCTTTTAAGAAATATTCTGCGAGTATGTTATGTATGCTGCCGTAATGAAGTTTGACTCTTAATAGAATTGCTGCCCTGATGCTTGAGATCTTTTATAAAATTTGCAGTTACCAAAAGACAAACTACTACTTATTCAATTCATGCTTTAGTGTCCCAAGATACTGTACTCCAACCACCCACTTTTATTTTTCTGCTGAATAGAACTAAACACTTCCAGACAAAGCTCTATATGCTGTTGATAGTCTTATTTTTGAGAGATAATTTTTCAAACTTATTTGGGGCCCAATGGTATTCTTGGGAATGTCAGGCTGTAGAACAATCTATTTATCCAAAAGCAATGCTTCCAATCAAAATGCCCATGGTGTCTTCTTTAACAAGATTTATGGGGACAGGGCTTCAAGAATTTCAGCAATTGAACTATTTCTAATTTAGAATCAATTCATTTCATCTATTTAGCTGGATGGAAACTTTCTTAGTTTTGTTCCAACCATTTTCTGTGAACTTATGGGAGATTCTTTTACTGATAATGAAGGAACTTGAAGGTGGCTATTTACAAAGCTTTCTCCTTATCAGGCTGTAAACTGATCATTGCTGAAAATAACTATGATGCTAAATAGTGTACTCTATTTTGCTGCATTCCAGATTTCTATTTAGCTATTTTTAGTATGAAGAGAGAAAATAAAAAAATCGGGTGGTTACAAAGAGCGGTATTAATAGTTGAATTGGTAAACTCAAGTATTAGTTCAAGTTTTCTTTTATATTTTCTACCCACCCTATGTAAAGGGTCCAATAGTTCTCCCAGTGTGCTGTCTTCATGATGAGATCAAAAATTTGGGGTTGCAAAAGTGTAAGATTTTTTTTGCATCATGTGGACTGCTCATAGGCTTGGATTTCTGATTTATTTATTTATTTATTTCTGATTTAAAGAACCTAAGGACAAAAATGTATTAAGAAGATAGATTTGGATTATAAAAATCTACCATGCTGCTCAAGTTCTATAAAATGCTTCATCATTACAGAGACATTATAAGAAGTGGATGAATTTTGCAAGCATTTAAGTCCCTACTATGTTGTGGATATGAATACTATAATTTAGAGTGTAGAGTTCATAAAAACCCATGCTTTGTATTCAGGCATACATGAAAGATTTTTCTAGTACACTGTAAAACTAGGATGGTTTTACAGTTTATTAAAGGAAGGTTATGTTTGGGTTTTAATATCGTAAGTTATGAAAGGACTAAGCAAATGTTACCAGAAAAGATACCACTTTAACCATCACTGAAGAACTTGAGTTGCAAAGTTTCATTCAGGGATGGAGTGTTGTTTTTCATATCACTTTGTTACCCTACAAAGTGCTTATTAAGTTATGTACAGTATTAGCTTTCTCCCAGTTATATAGACACATTCATTGCTCTCTTCTAGAGGCTTATTGATTTGTTAGTCAACACAAAACCTTGGGGTTTTTTGGTTGTCTCCCATCCAAGTATTAACCAGATCAAACCCTGTTTAATTTGGAGGATTAGACAAGGTGCACTGTACAGTGGTTCAACTATCAGACAGTGAGGTTTGTAAACATATAACAGGGCTTAATCACTCCAGTCAATAAATCCCAGGACTTAACCCTAAACAGACCCAGTCAGACACAAATAAATTAATTTGACCCAATCACTTGAAGAATAGGAATACTTTCAACTGACTTATTTGATTTACTCTGCATCTCTAGTCCTTTAAGAAAAAGATTTGGAGAAGAGCAGCTGAAAAACCAGACCTTTGTCTTCATTAAAAATATGCTGCCCATGAACAGAATGTACCTCACAAATCGTGAATGGTTGCAATATCAATATCTATAGCACTCAGACTTATACACCACCCCATAGTGCTTTACAGCACTTTCTGAGCACTTTACAAATGTCAGCATATTGTCCCCAACAATCTGGGTCCTCATTTTACCTACCTTGGAAGGATGGAAGGCTGAGTCAACCTTGAGCCGGTCAGGATAGAACTCCAGATTGTAGGCAGAGCTTGCCTGCAATATTGCATTCTAACCACTGCGCCAGCAGGTTTGTAGTCATGTCGACTGCCATTGTTTGCTTGTCAAATGGGGAAGGGCTGTGATATCACAGGAACTTGTCAGTCCTCTCCAGACTCAGAATTCATGGAATAGTAGGCACTGTCATGGTGATAATGGTTTTTGATCAGGATCAGGATCAGGATCCAACACTTGGCCCATGGGTTGCATGTGGCCCTGCACAGCTAGCAATGCAGTCCCACAAGATAATGAAAAATATTTTTTTAAAAATAGAAGTTTATTATTTATATTAACTATATTATATATTTTATATGAGGCCTGAGACAATTCCTCTTCACTCAGTGTGGCCCAGGCAAGCCAAAAGGTTGGGCAATCATGAACTAGATAATCCTACTTTAAAAGTTTCAAACTAGCAAGAGAATATGCAGCTCTGCTGAAGTGGCTTTGCAAAGAAAAGAACTTATATTTCAACATTTCCACTAGGCCACAGGGATAGGCAACCTTGGCTCTTTTATGACTCATGGACTTCAACTCCCAGAATTCCTGAGCCAGCCATGCAGTCCACGAGTCATAAAAGAGCCAAGGTTGCCTACCCCTGCATTAGGGCTAGGGCAGGGGTAGGCAACCCAAAACACTCAAAGAGCCACTTGGACCCGTTTCCCACCAAAAACAAAACACCGGGAGCCGCAAAACCCTTTTGATATCTAAAATGAAGATAACACTGCATATATCCTTTTTTACCTTTATTATAGGTGTGTGTGTGTGTGTGTGTTTGTGTATGTATGTTTGTGTGTGTGTGTGTATGTATATATGTATGTGTATATACACACACACACACACACATTAAAAATAAAAGTAAAAATATGACTCTTGGGAATATCCATACTATTAAAACAATGATCACCAAGAGAATGCTTTAAGAGAATAAAATTACATACACACACAGGTAAAAAAAGGATATATGCAGTGTTATCTTCATTTTAGATGTCAAAAGGGTCTCTCTGTCTCTCTCCCTCCCTCCCTCTCTATCTGCCCTTGGTCTGCCACTCCTCTTCCCCCCCCTCTCTCTCTCCCCCTCCCTCTCTCCTTCTCTCTCTCTCTCTTCCCCCCCATCTGCTGCTCACCTGGCAAGCTTCAAGCTTAGGGATAAGCAACCTCGTTTCTTTTATGACTCATGGACTTCAACTCCCAGAATTCCTGAGTCAGCCTAGCTGGGCTAGCTAGCTCTCTCCTGCCCTTCCTGCTTCCTGCAGAGACGCAGCAAAGAGAGGAGCTCTGCCCAGTAAGCTTTTCAACTCCTCGGAGAACACTGTGAGTGCACTCTCTTTTACACACACACACAAACACACACACAGAGAGAGGGAGAGCGAGCGAGAGCGAGAGAGAGAGAGAGAGAAGCAGGGAAGCACAATTGCCTCTCTCTGTCTCAGTCTCTCTCTGCAAAGGCAGAGGAGGCTGGGAGCCACAGGGGAAGGTAAAAGAGCCGCATGCGGCTCCGGAGCCGCAGGTTGCTGACCTGTGGGCTAGGGAATAGGAGTTTTTAAAACTTTGGATTGCTACTATAAACCAGCACACACAGTCTAGAGATGTGATGGCGAACCTTTTGGAGACTGAGTGCTCAAATGGCAAACCCAAAACCACTTATGTATTATCGGGTACTGGGTGGGCATAGCCCATTGGGTGGGTGTGGTCCATTGGATGGGTTTGGCCACATGTGTGCCATAGATATGCCACCACAGACATAGGGTTAGGGTTAAGTCACCATGAACTCAAAGAGCAAAATGGACATCGCCAACAAATTCGGAGTGCTTGGATATGGTTAGAAAGGCACTGACTTTTCTACCTGCTCTATCTACGTTTTTTGGTAAAATACATGGGAAAATCCCATAGGAGGAAAATTCCACTTAGGGTTAGGATTAGGTCACCATGACGTCATAGAGCAAAATGGACATTGCTAACAAATTTGGAATACTTGACTATGGTTAGGAGGGCACTTACTTTTCTGGCCTGCTCTATCTATGTTTCCTGGTAAAATACATAGGAAAATCCCATAGTTGGAAAATTCCACTTAGGGTTGGGTTTGGTCAACATGAACCCATAAAACAAAATGGACATGGGCAATAAACTCAGACTGCTTGGGTATGGTTAGGAGGGCACTAACGTTTCTAGCCAGCCGTATCAATGTTTCCTGGTAAAATACATGAGAAAATCCCACAGGAGGAAAATTCCAGTTAGGGTTAGGTTTAGGTCAACATGAACTCATAGAGCAAAATGGAAGTCGCCAAGAAATTCAGAGTGCTTGGGTATGGTTAGGAGGGCACTGACATTTAAAGCCTGCCCTATCTATGTTTCCTGGTAAAATACATGGGAAAATCACATAGGAGGAAAATTCCACATAGGGTTAGGGTTAGGTAAACATGAACTCATAGAGCAAAATGGACATCGCCAACAATCTCGGAATACTTGGGTAAGGTTAGGAGAGCACTTAATTTTCTAGGTTGCCCTATCTATGTTTCCTGGTAAAATGCAAAGGAAAATCCCATAGGAGGAAAATTCCACTTAGGGTTTGGGTTAGGTCACAATGAACTCATAGATAAAAATGGACCTCGCCAACAAATTTAGAGTGATTTTGTATGGTTAGGAGGGCACTGACTTTTCTAACCTGCCCTTTTTGTATTTCCTGGTAAAATACATGGGAAAATCCCATAGGAGGAAAATTCCACTTAGGCCTAGGGTTAGGTCAACATGCACTGATAGAGCAAAATGGATGTTACCAAGAAATTCAGAATGATTTTGTATGGTTAGGAGGGCACTGACTTTTCTAACCTGCCCTTTTTATATTTCCTGGTAAAATATATGGAAAAATCCCATAGGAGGAAAATTCCACTTAGGCTTAGGGTTAGGTCAACATGAACTAAAGGAGCAAAATGGAAGTCGCCAAGAAATTCAGAGTGCTTGGGTATGGTTAGGAGGGCACTGACTTTTCTAGCCTGCCCTTTCTATGTTTCCTGATAAAATACATGGGAAAATTCCATAGGAGGAAAATTCCACTTAGGTTAGAGTTAGGTCAACATGGACTCATAGAGAAAAATGGACATCGTCAACAAATTCAGAGTGCTTGGGTATGGTTAGGAGGGCACCGACTTTTCTAGCCTGCACTATCTATGTTTTCTGGTAAAATACATGGGAAAATCCCTTAGGAGATAAATTCCACTTAGTGTTAGTGTTAGGTCAACATGAACTCATAGAGCAAAATGGACATAGTCAACAAATTCTGATTTCTTGGGAGTGCTTGGTTATGGTTAGGAGGGCACTAACTTTTCTAGCCTGCCCTATCTATGTTTCCTGGTAAAATACATGGGAAAATCCCTTAGGAGAAAAATTCCACTTAGGGTTAGGGTTAGGTCAACATGAACTCATAGAGAAAACTGGACGTGGACATCAAATTCAGAGTGCTTGGGTACGGTTAGGAGGGCACTTACTTTTCTAGCTTACCCTATCTATGTTTCCTGGTAAAATACATAGAAAATCCCATTGGAGGAAAATTCCACTTAGGTTAGAGTTAGGTCACCATGAACTCATAGAGGAAAATGGTCATTGCCAACAAATTCAGAATGCTTGGCTATGGTTAGGAGGGCACTGACTTTTCTACTCTGCCCTATCTATGTTTCCCGGTAAAAGATATGGGAAAATCCCATAGGAGTAAAATTGCAATTAGGATTACGGTTAAATCACCATGAACTCATAGAGCAAAATAGTCATCGCCAAAAAAACAAGAACAAAAGAAAACGGGATTCTTGGGTATAATTAGGAGGGCACTGACTTTTCTCGCCTATTCTATCTATATTTCCTGGTAAAATACATGGGAAAATCCCATAGGAGGAAAATTCTACTTAGTGTTAGGGTTAGGTCACAATGAACTCATAGATAAAAATGGACATCGCCAACAATCTCGGTAAACTTGGGTACGGTTAGGAGAGCACATACTTTTTTAGGTTGCCCTATCTATGTTTCCTGGTAAAATGGAAAGGAAAATCGCATAGGAGGAAAATTCCACTTAGGGTTAGGGTAAGGTCACAATGAACTTATAGATAAAAATGGACCTCGCCAACAAATTCAGAGTGATTTTGTATGGTTAGAAGGGCACTGACTTTTATAGCCTGCCCTTTCTATATTTCCTGCTAAAATACATGGGAAAATCCCACAGGAGGAAAATTCCACTTAGGGTTAGGGTTAGGTCAAAATGAACTCATAGAGCAAAATGGACATGGCCAACAAATTCAGAGTGCTTGGGTAGTGCTAGGAGGGCACTGACTTTTCTATCTTGCCCTATCTATGTTTCCTGGTAATATACATGGGAAAATCCCATAGGAGCAAAATTCCACTTAGGGTTAGGGTTAGGTCAACATGAACTCATAGAGAAAAATGGACATCGCCAAGAATCTCGGAATACTTGGGTACGGTTAGGAGAGCACATACTTTTCTAGGTTGCGCTATCTATGTTTCCTGGTAAAATGCAAAGGAAAATCGCATTGAAGGAAAATTCCACTTAGGGTTAGGGTTAGGTCAACATGAACTCATAGAGAAAAATGGACTTCACGAGCAAATTCAGAGTGCTTAGGTATTGTTAGGCGGGCACTGACCTTTCTAGCCTGCCCTATACATGTTTCCTGGTAAAATAGATGGGAAAATCCCATAGGAGGAAAATTCCACTTAGGGTTAGGGTTAGGTCAACATGAACTCATAGAGCAAAATGGATGTCACCAAGAAATTCAAAGTGCTTGGGTATGTTTAGGAGGGCACTGACTTTTCTAGCTTGCCCTATCTATGTTTCCTGGTAAAATGCATGGAAAATCCTATTGGAGGAAAATTCCAGTTAGGGTTAGGGTTAGGTTAACATGAATTCATAGAGCATAATGGACGTCGTCAACAAATTCAGAGTGCTTGGGTACGGTTAGGAGGGCAGTTACTTTTCTAGCTTGCCCTATCTATGTTTCCTGGTAAAACACATGGAAAATCCTATTGGAGGAAAATTCCACTTAGGGTTAGGGTTAGGTCACCACGAACTCATAGAGGAAAATGGACATTGCCAACAAATTCAGAGTGCTTGGCTATTGTTAGGCGGGCACTGACTTTTCTACTCTGCCCTATCTATGTGTCCTGGTAAAATAAATGGGAAAATCCCTTATGAGGAAAATTGCGCTTAGGGTTAGGGTTAAGTCAACATGAACTCATAGAGCAAAATGGACGTCGCCATGAAATTCAGAGTACTTGGGTATGGTAAGGAGGGCACTGACTTTTGTAGTCTGCCCTATCTACTGTATGTTTCCTGGTAAAATACATGGGAAAATCCCTTGGGAGGAAAATTCCACTTAGGGTTAGGGTTAGGTCACCATGAACTCATATAGAAAAATGGACATTGCCAACAAACTCAGAGTGCTTGGGTACGGTTAGGAGGGCATTGACTTTTCTAGCCTGCTCAACCTATGTTTCCTGGTAAATTACATGAGAGAATTCCATAGGAGGAAAAATTCCACTTAGGGTTAGGGTTAGGTGAAGATGAACTTATAGAGAAAAATGGACATCGCCAACAAATTCAGAGTGATTTTGTATGGTTAGTAGGGCACAGACTTTTCTAGCCTGCACTTGCTATATTTCCTGGTAAAATACATGGGAAAATCCCATTGGAGGAAAATTCCACTTATGGTTAGGGTTAGGTCAACATGAACTCATATATAAAAATGGACATCACCAACAAATTCAGAGTGCTTGGGTATGGTTAGGAGGACACTGACTTTTCTAGCCTTCCCTATCTATATTTCCTGGTAAAATATATGGGAAAATCCCATAGGAGGATAATTCCACTTAGGGTTAGGGTTAGGACAACATGAACTCATAGAGAAAAATGGACATCTCCAACAAATTCAGAGTGTTTGGGTATTGTTAGGCGGGCACTGACCTTTCTAGCCTGCCCTATACATGTTTCCTGGTAAAATAGATGGGAAAATCCCATAGGAGGAAAATTCCATTTAGGGTTAGGGTTAGGTCAACATGAACTCATAGAGCAAAATGGATGTCACCAAGTGCTTGGGTATGGTTAGGAGGGCACGGACTTTTCTAGCTTGCCCTATCTATGTTTCCTGGTAAAATACATGGAAAATTCCATAGGAGGAAAAATTCCACTTAGAGTTAGGGTTAGGTGAAGATGAACTCATAGAGAAAAATGGACATCGCCAACAAATTCAGAGTGATTTTGTATGGTTAGTAGGGCACAGACATTTCTAGCCTGCACTTGCTATATTTCCTGGTAAAATACATGGGAGGAAAATTCCACTTACGGTTAGGGTTAGGTCAACATGGACTCATAGAGCAAAATGGACTTTGTCAACAATCTCAGAATACTTGGGTACGATTAGGAGAGCACTTACTTTTCTAGGTTGCCCTATCTATGTTTCCCGGTAAAAGATATGGGAAAATCCCATAGGAGTAAAATTGCACTTAGGATTACGGTTAAATAACCATGAAGTCATAGAGCAAAATAGTCATCGCCCAAAAAAAAACAACAAAACAAAACGGGACACATAGATAGGCAGAGTAGAAAAGTCAGTGCCCACCTAACCATCGCCAAGCACTCTGAATTTATTGGCAATGTCCATTTTCCTTTATGAGTCCATGGTGACCTAACCCTAACCCTAAGAGGAATTTTCCTCCTATGGGATTTTCCCAAGTATTTTACCAGGAAACATATATAGGGCAGGCTAGAAAGGTCAGTGCCCGCCTAACACTACCCAAGCACTCTGAATTTGTTAGCGATGTCCATTTTTCTCTATGAGTTGATGTTGACCTAATCCTAAACCTAAATGGAATTTTCCTCCTAAGGGATTTTCCCATGTATTTTACCAGGAAACATAGATAGGGAATGCTAGAAAAGTCAACGCCCCCCTAACACTACCTAAGAACTCTGGATTTCTAGGCGATGTCGATTTTTCTCTATGAGTTCATGTTGACCTAACCCTAACCCTAAGTGGAATTTTCCACCTATGGGATTTTCCCATTTATTTTACCAGGACACATATATAGGGCAGGCTAGAAAGGTCAGTGCCCGCCTAACAATACCCAAGCACTCTCAATTTGTTGGCAATATCCATTTTTCTATATGAGTTCATGGTGACCTAACCCTAACCCTAAGTGAAATTTTCCTCCTAAGGGATTTTCCCATTTATTTTACCAGGACACATAGATAGGCAGAGTAAAAAAGTCAGTGCCCTCCTAACCATAGGCAAGCACTCTGAATTTGTTCGCAATGGCCATTTTCCTCTATGAGTTCATGGTGACCTAACCCTAACCTTACTAACCCTAAGTGGAATTTTCCTCAAATGGGACTTTCCATGTATTTTACCAGGAAACATAGATAGGGCAAGTTAGAAATGTAAGTGCCCTCCTAACCGTACCCAAGTATTCTGAGTTTGTTGCCGATGTCAATTTTTCTATATGAGTTCATGGTGACCTAACCCTAACCCTAAGTGGAATTTTCCTCCTAAGGGATTTTCCCATGTATTTTACCATGAAACATACAGTAGATAGGGCAGACTACAAAAGACAGTGCCCTCCTAACCATACCCAAGTACTCTGAATTTCCTGGCGAGGTCCATTTTGCTCTATGAGTTCATGTTGACCTAACCATAACCCTAAGTGGAATTTTCCTCCTATGGGATTTTCCCATGTATTTTACCAGGAAACATAGATAGGGCAAGCTAGAAAAGTGAGTGCCCTCCTAACAATACCCAAGCACTCTGAATTTGTTGGCGATGTCCATTTTTCTCTATGAGTTCATGGTGACCTAACCCTAACCCTAAGTTTAATTTTCCTCCTTTTCTAGCCTTCCCTATCTACTTTGCCTATAGGAGGAAAATTCCACTTAGGGTTAGGGTTAGGTCAATATGAACTCATATAGAAAAATGGACATAGCCAATAAATTCAGAGTGCCTGGGTATTGTTTGGAGGGCACTGACCTTTGTATTCTACCCTATCTATATTTCCTGGTAAAATATATGGGAAAATCCCTTAGGAGGAAAATTTCACTTAGGGTTAGTAAGGTTAGGCTTAGGTCACCATGAACTCATAGAAAAAAATGGACATTGCCAAGAAATTCGTAATACTTGGGTACGGTTAGGAGGGCAATTAGTTTTCTAGGCTGCCCTATCTATGTTTCTTGGTAAACGATATGGGAAAATCCCTTAGGAGGAAAATTGCACTTAGGGTTAGGTCACCATGAACTCACATAGAAAAATGGACATCGCCAAGAAACTCAGAGTGTTTGGGTACGGTTAGGAGGGCACTGACTTTTCTAGCCTGCCCTATCTATATTTCCTGGTAAATTACATGCGAAAATTCCACAGGAGGAAAAATTCCTCTTAGGGTTAGGGTTAGGTCAACATGAACTAAAGGAGCAAAATGGAAGTCGCCAACAATCTCGGAATACTTGGGTACGGTTAGGAGAGTACTTACTTTTCTAGGTTGCTCTATCTATGTTTCCTGGAAAAATGCAAAGGAAAATCCCATAGGAGGAAAATTGCACTTAGGGTTAGGCTTAGATCAACAAGAACTCATAGAGAAAAAAATGGACATTGCCAAAATATTCGGAATACTTTACTATGGTTAGGAGGGCACTTACTTTTCTAGGCTGCCCTATCTATGTTTTCCGGTAAAAGATATGCGAAAATCCCATAGGAGTAAAATTGCATTTAGGATTACGGTTAAATAACCATAAACTCATAGAGCAAAATAGTCATCGCCAAAAAAAAAAAAAAAATACAAAAAACAAAACGGGACACATAGATAGGCAGAGTAGAAAAGTCAGTGCCCACCTAACCATAGCCAAGCACTCTGAATTTATTGGCAATGTCCATTTTCCTTTATGAGTTCATGGTGACCTAACCCTAACCCTAAGTGGAATTTTCCACCTATGGGATTTTCCCATTTATTTTACCAGGACACATAGATAGGCAGAGTAGAAACATCAGTGCCCTCCTAACCATAGCCAAGCACTCTGAATTTGTTGGCAATGTCCATTTTCCTCTATGAGTTCATGGTGACCTAACCCTAACCTTACTAACCCTAAGTGGAATTTTCCTCCAATGGGACTTTCCATGTATTTTACCAGGAAACATAGATAGGGCAAGTTAGAAAAGTAAGTGCCCTCCTAACCGTACCCAAGTATTCTGAGTTTGTTCGCGATGTCCATTTTTCTATATGAGTTCATGGTGACCTAACCCTAACACTAAGTGGAATTTTCCTCCTATGGGATTTTCCCATGTATTTTACCATGAAACATACAGTAGATAGGGCAGACTACAAAAGACAGTGCCCTCCTAACCATACCCAAGTACTCTGAATTTCCTGGCGAGGTCCATTTTGCTCTATGAGTTCATGTTGACCTAACCATAACCCTAAGTGGAATTTTCCTCCTATGGGATTTTCCCATGTATTTTACCAGGAAACATAGATAGGGCAAGCTAGAAAATTGAGTGCCCTCCTAACAATACCCAAGCACTCTGAATTTGTTGGCGATGTCCATTTTTCTCTATGAGTTCATGGTGACCTAACCCTAACCCTAAGTTTAATTTTCCTCCTTTTCTAGCCTTCCCTATCTACTTTGCCTATAGGAGGAAAATTCCACTTAGGGTTAGGGTTAGGTCAATATGAACTCATATAGAAAAATGGACATAGCCAATAAATTCAGAGTGCCTGGGTATTGTTTGGAGGGCACTGACCTTTGTATTCTACCCTATCTATATTTCCTGGTAAAATATATGGGAAAATCCCTTAGGAGGAAAATTTCACTTAGGGTTAGTAAGGTTAGGCTTAGGTCACCATGAACTCATAGAAAAAAATGGACATTGCCAAGAAATTCGTAATACTTGGGTACGGTTAGGAGGGCAATTAGTTTTCTAGGCTGCCCTATCTATGTTTCTTGGTAAACGATATGGGAAAATCCCATAGGAGTAAAATGGCATTTAGGGTTAGGGTTAAGTCATCATGAACTAATGGAGCCTGCCCTATCTATGTTTCCTGGTAAAATACATGGGAAAATCCCTTAGGAGGAAAATTGCACTTAGGGTTAGGTCACCATGAACTCACATAGAAAAATGGACATCGCCAAGAAACTCAGAGTGTTTGGGTACGGTTAGGAGGGCACTGACTTTTCTAGCCTGCCCTATCTATATTTCCTGGTAAAATACATGGAAAATCTCATAGGAGGAAAACTCCACTTAGGATTAGGGTTAGGTCAACATGAACCCATAGAGAAAAATGGACATCGGCAACAAATTCAGAGTGCTTGGGTATGGTTAGGAGGGCACTGACTTTTCTAGCCTGCCCTATATTTGTTTCCTGGTAAAATAAATGGGAAAATCCCTTAGAAGATAAATTCCACTTAGGGTTAGTGTTAGGTCAACATGAACTCATAGAGCAAAATGGACATAGTCAACAAATTCTGATTTCTTGGGTATGGTTAGGAGGGCACTGACCATTCTAGCCTGCCCTATCTATGTTTCCTGATAATATAAATGGGAAAATCCCATAGGAGGAAAATTCCACTTAGGGTTAGGGTTAGGTCAACATGAACTCAAAGATAAAAATGGACCTCGCCAACAAATTCAGAGTGATTTTGTATGGTTAGAAGGGCACTGACTTTTATAGCCTGCCCTTTCTATATTTCCTGCTAAAATACATGGGAAAATCCCATAGGAGAAAAATTCTACTTAGGGTTAGGGTTAGGTCAAAATGAACTCATAGAGCAAAATGGACATCGCCCACAATCTCGTAATACTTGGGTACGGTTAGGAGAGCACATACTTTTCTAGGTTGCGCTATCTATGTTTCCTGGTAAAATGGAAAGGAAAATCGCATTGGAGGAAAATTCCACTTAGGGTTAGGTTTAGGTCAACATGAACTAATGGAGCAGAATGGACGTCGCCAAGAAATTCAGAGTGCTTGGGTAGGGTTAGGAGGGCACTGACTTTTCTAGCCTGCCCTATCTATGTTTCCTGGTAAAATATATGGGAAAATCCCTTAGTAGATAAATTGACTTAGGGTTAGGGTTAGGTCAACATGAACTCATAGAGCAAAATCGACGTGGCCAACAAATTCAGAGTTCTTGGGTACGGTTAGGAGGGCACTTACTTTTCTATCTTGCCCTTTCTATTTTTCCTGGTAAAATACATGGAAAATCCCATAGGAGGAAAATTCCACTTAGGATTAGGGTTAGGTCAACATGAACTCATAGAGAAAAATGGACATCGCCAACAAATTCAAAGAGCTTGGGTATTGTTAGGCGGGCACTGACCTTTCTAGCCTGCCCTATCTATGTTTCCTGATAATATAAATGGGAAAATCCCATAGGAGGAAAATTCCACTTAGGGTTAGGGTTAGGTCAACATGAACTCAAAGAGAAAAATGGACATCACCAACAAATTCAAAGAGCTTGGGGATTGTTAGGCGGGCACTGACCTTTCTAGCCTGCCCTATCTATGTTTCCTGGTAAAATACATGGGAAAATCCCATAGGAGAAAAATTCCACTTAGTGTTAAGTTTAGGTAAACATGAACTAATGGAGCAGAAGGAAGTTGCCAAGAAATTCAGAGTGCTTGGGTTTGGTTAGGACGGCACTGACTTTTCTAGACTGCACTATCTATGTTTCCTGGTAAAATACATGGGAAAATCCCTTAGGAGATAAATTCCACTTAGGGTTAGGTCAACATGAACTCATAGAGCAAAATGGACGTGGCCAACAAATTCAGAGTGCTTGGGTACGGTTAGGAGGGCACTTACTTTTCTAGCTTACCCTATCTATGTTTCCTGGTAAAATACATAGAAAATCCCATTGGAGGAAAATTCCACTTATGGTTAGTAAGCTAGGGTTAGGTCACCATGAACTCATAGAGGAAAATGGTCATTGCCAACAAATTCAGAATGCTTGGCTATGGTTAGGAGGGCACTGACTTTTCTACTCTGCCCTATCTATATTTCCCGGTAAAAGATATGGGAAAATCCCATAGGACTAAAATTGTACTTAGGATTACGGTTAAATCAGCATGAACTCATAGAGCAAAATAGTCATCGCCAAGAAAACAAGAACAAAAGAAAACGGGATTCTTGGGTATAATTAGGAGGCCACTGACTTTTCTCGCCTACTCTATCTATGTTTCCTGGTAAAATACATGGGAAAATCCCATAGGAGGAAAATTCTACTTAGTGTTAGGGTTAGGTCACAATGAACTCATAGATAAAAATGGACATCGCCAACAATGTCAGAATACTTGGGTATGGTTAGGAGAGCACATACTTTTCTAGGTTGCCCTATCTATGTTTCCTGGTAAAATGGAAAGGAAAATCGCATAGGAGGAAAATTCCACTTAGGGTTAGGGTAAGGTCACAATGAACTCAAAGATAAAAATGGACCTCGCCAACAAATTCAGAGTGATTTTGTATGGTTAGAAGGGCACTGACTTTTATAGCCTGCCCTTTCTATATTTCCTGCTAAAATACATGGGAAAATCCCATAGGAGGAAAATTCTACTTAGTGTTAGGGTTAGGTCACAATGAACTCATAGATAAAAATGGACATCGCCAACAATCTCGAATACTTGGGTATGGTTAGGAGAGCACATACTTTTCTAGGTTGCGCTATCTATGTTTCCTGGTAAAATGGAAAGGAAAATCGCATTGGAGGAAAATTCCACTTAGGGTTAGGTTTAGGTCAACATGAACTAATGGAGCAGAATGGACGTCGCCAAGAAATTCAGAGTGCTTGGGTAGGGTTAGGAGGGCACTGACTTTTCTAGCCTGCCCTATCTATGTTTCCTGGTAAAATATATGGGAAAATCCCTTAGTAGATAAATTGACTTAGGGTTAGGGTTAGGTCAACATGAACTCATAGAGCAAAATCGACGTGGCCAACAAATTCAGAGTTCTTGGGTACGGTTAGGAGGGCACTTACTTTTCTATCTTGCCCTTTCTATTTTTCCTGGTAAAATACATGGAAAATCCCATAGGAGGAAAATTCCACTTAGGATTAGGGTTAGGTCAACATGAACTCATAGAGAAAAATGGACATCGCCAACAAATTCAAAGAGCTTGGGTATTGTTAGGCGGGCACTGACCTTTCTAGCCTGCCCTATCTATGTTTCCTGATAATATAAATGGGAAAATCCCATAGGAGGAAAATTCCACTTAGGGTTAGGGTTAGGTCAACATGAACTCATAGAGAAAAATGGACATCGCCAACAAATTCAAAGAGCTTGGGTATTGTTAGGCGGGCACTGACCTTTCTAGCCTGCCCTATCTATGTTTCCTGGTAAAATACATGGGAAAATCCCATAGGAGAAAAATTCCACTTAGGCTAAGGGTTAGGTCAACATGAACTCATAGAGAAAAATGGACGTGGACATCAAATTCAGAGTGCTTGGGTACGGTTAGGAGGGCACTTACTTTTCTAGCTTAGTATCTATGTTTCCTGGTAAAATACATAGAAAATCCCACTGCAGGAAAATTCCACTTATGGTTAGTAAGGTTAGGGTTAGGTCACCATGAACTAATAGAGGAAAATGGTCATTGCCAACAAATTCAGAATGCTTGGCTATGGTTAGGAGGGCACTGACTTTTCTACTCTGCCCTAAATATGTTTCCCGGTAAAAGATATGGGAAAATCCCATAGGAGTAAAATTGCACTTAGGATTACGGTTAAATCACCATGAACTCATAGAGCAAAATAGTCATCGCCAAAAAAACAAGAACAAAACAAAACGGGATTCTTGGGTACAGTTAGGAGGGCACTGACTTTTCTCGCCTACTCTATCTTTGTTTCCTGGTAAAATACATGGGAAAATCCCATAGGAGGAAAATTCTACTTAGTGTTAGGGTAAGGTCACAATGAACTCATAGATAAAAATGGACCTCGCCAACAAATTCAGAGTGATTTTGTATGGTTAGAAGGGCACTGACTTTTATAGCCTGCCCTATCTATGTTTCCTGGTAAAATGGAAAGGAAAATCGTATAGGAGGAAAATTCCACTTAGGGTTAGGGTAAGGTCACAATGAACTCATAGATAAAAATGGACCTCGCCAACAAATTCAGAGTGATTTTGTATGGTTAGAAGGGCACTGACTTTTATAGCCTGCCCTTTCTATATTTGCTGCTGAAATATATGGGAAAATCCCATAGGAGGAAAATTCCACTTAGGCTTAGGGTTAGGTCAAAATGAACTCATAGAGCAAAATGGATGTGGCCAACAAATTCAGAGTGCTTGGGTAGTGTTAGGAGGGCACTGACTTTTCTATCTTGCCCTATCTATGTTTCCTGGTAAAATACATGGGAAAATCCCTTAGGAGGAAAATTCCACTTAGGGTTAGGGTTAGGTCAACATGAACTCATATAGAAAAATGGACATCGCCAATACATTCAGAGTGCCTGGGTATGGTTTGGAGGGCACTGACCTTTGTAGCCTACCCTATCTATATTTCCTGGTAAAAGTATATGGGAAAATCCCTTAGGAGGAAAATTTCACTTAGGGTTAGTAAGGTTAGGCTTAGGTCACCATGATATCATAGAAAAAAATGGACATTGCCAAGAAATTCGGAATACTTGGGTACGGTTAGGAGGGCCCTTAGTGTTCTATACTGCACTATCTATGTTTCCTGGTAAAAGATATGGGAAAATCCCATAGGAGTAAAATTGCACTTAGGGTTAGGGTTAAGTCAACATGAACTAATGGAGCAAAATGGAAGTCGCCAAGAAATTCAGAGTGCTTCGGTATGGTTAGGAGGGCACTGACTTTTCTAGCCTGCCCTATCTATGTTTCCTGGTAAAATACATGGGAAAAACCCATAGGAGGAAAATTCTACTTAGTGTTAGTGTTAGGTTACAATGAACTCATAGATAAAAATGGACATCGCCAACAACTCGGAATACTTGGGTACGGTTAGGAGAGCACACATTTTTCTAGGTTGCCCTATCTATGTTTCCTGATAAAAGGGAAAGGAAAATCACATAGGAGGAAAATTCCACTTAGGGTTAGGGTAAGGTCACAATGAACTCATAGATAAAAATGGACCAGGCCAACAAATTCAGAGTGATTTTGTATGGTTAGAAGGGCACTGACTTTTATAACCTGCCCTTTCTATATTTCCTGCTAAAATACATGGGAAAATCGCATAGGAGGAAAATTCCACTTAGGCTTAGGGTTAGGTCAAAATGAACTCATAGAGCAAAATGGACGTGGCCAACAAATTCAGAGTGCTTGGGTAGTGTTAGGAGGGCACTGACTTTTCTATCTTGCCCTATCTATGTTTCCTGATAATATACATGGGAATATCCCATAGGAGGAAAATTCCACTTAGGGTTAGGGTTAGGTCAACATGAAATCATAGAGAAAAATGGACATCGCCAACAATCTCGCAATATTTGGGTACGGTTAGGAGAGCACATACTTTTCTAGGTTGCGCTATCTATGTTTCCTGGTAAAATACAAAGGAAAATCGCATTGGAGGAAAATTCCACTTAGGGTTAGGGTTAGGTCAACATGAACTCATAGAGAAAAATGGACATCTCCAACAAATTCAGAGTGCTTGGGTATTGTGAGGCGGGCACTGACCTATCTAGCCTGCCCTATACATGTTTCCTGGTAAAATAGATTGGAAAATCCCACAGGATGAAAATTCCACTTAGGGTTAGGGTTAGGTGAACATGAAGTCATAGAGAAAAATGGACATAGTCAACAAATTCTGATTTCTTGGGTATGGTTAGAAGGGCACTGACCTTTCTAGACTGCCCTATCTATGTTTCCTGATAAAATAAAGGGGAAAATCGCATAGGAGGAAAATTCCACTTAGGGTTAGGGTTAAGTCAACATGAACTCATAGAGAAAAATTCTCATCGCCAACAAATTCAGAGTTCTTGGGTATTGTTAGGCGGCCACTGACATTTCTAGCCTGCCGTATCTATGTTTCCTGATAAAATTCCTGGGAAAATCCCATAGGAGAAAAATTCCACTTAGGCTAAGGGTTAGATCAACATGAACTAATAGAGAAAAATGCACGTTGACATCAAATTCAGAGTGCTTGGGTATGGTTAGGAGGGCACTTACTTTTCTAGCTTACCCTATCTATGTTTCCTGGTAAAATACATAGAAAATCCCATTGGAGGAAAATTCCACTTATGGTTAGTAAGTTAGGGTTAGGTCACCATGAACTCATAGAGGAAAATGGTCATTGCCAACAAATTCAGAATGCTTGGCTATGGTTAGGAGGGCACTGACTTTTCTACTCTGCCCTATCTATGTTTCCTGGTAAAGGATATGGGAAAATCCCATAGGAGTAAAATTGCACTTAGGATTACGGTTAAATCACCATGAACTCATAGAGCAAAATAGTCATCGCCAAAAAAACAAGTACAAAACAAAACGGGATTCTTGGGTACAGTTAGGAGGGCACTGACTTTTCTCGCCTACTCTATCTCTGTTTCCTGGTAAAATACATGGGAAAATCCCATAGGAGGAAAATTCTACTTAGTGTTAGGGTAAGGTCACAATGAACTCATAGATAAAAATGGACCTCGCCAACAAATTCAGAGTGATTTTGTATGGTTAGAAGGGCACTGACTTTTATCGCCTGCCCTGTCTATGTTTCCTGGTAAAATGGAAAGGAAAATCGCATAGGAGGAAAATTCCACTTAGGGTTAGGGTAAGGTCACAATGAACTCATAGATAAAAATGGACCTCGCCAACAAATTCAGAGTGATTTTGTATGGTTAGAAGAGCACTGACTTTTATAGCCTGCCCTTTCTATATTTGCTGCTGAAATATATGGGAAAATCCCATAGGAGGAAAATTCCACTTAGGCTTAGGGTTAGGTCAAAATGAACTCATAGAGCAAAATGGACGTGGCCAACAAATTCAGAGTGCTTGGGTAGTGTTAGGAGGGCACTGACTTTTCTATCTTGCCCTATCTGTGTTTCCTGGTAATATACATGGGAAAATCCCTTAGGAGGAAAATTCCACTTAGGGTTAGGGTTAGGTCAACATGAACTCATAGAGAAAAATGGACATCGCCAACAATCTCGGAATACTTGGGTACGGTTAGGAGAGCACATAGTTTTCTAGGTTGCGCTATCTATGTTTCCTGGTAAAATGCAAAGGAAAATCGCATTGGAGGAAAATTCCACATAGGGTTAGGGTTAGGACAACATGAACTCATAGACAAAAATGGACATCTCCAACAAATTCAGAGTGCTTGGGTATTGTTAGGCGGGCACTGACCTTTCTAGCCTGCCCTATAGATGTTTCCTGGTAAAATAGATGGGAAAATCCCATAGGAGGAAAATTCCACTTAGGGTTAGGTCAGCATGAACTCATAGAGCAAAATGGATGTCACCAAGAAATTCAAAGTGCTTGGGTATGTTTAGGAGGGCACTGACTTTTTTAGCTTGCCCTATCTATGTTTCCTGGTAAAATACATAGAAAATCCTATTGGAGGAAAATTCCAGTTAGGGTTAGGGTTAGGTTAACATGAATTCATAGAGCATAATGGACATCGTCAACAAATTCAGAGTGCTTGGGTACGGTTAGGAGGGCAGTTACGTTTCTAGCTTGCCCTATCTATGTTTCCTGGTAAAATACATGGAAAATCCTATTGGAGGAAAATTCCACTTAGGGTTAGGAAGGTTAGGGTTAGGTCACCACGAACTCATAGAGGAAAATGGACATTGCCAACAAATTCAGAGTGCTTGGCTATTGTTAGGAGGGCACTGACTTTTCTACTCTGCCCTATCTATGTGTCCTGGTAAAATAAATGGGAAAATCCCTTAGGATGAAAATTCCGCTTAGGGTTAGGGTTAAGTCAACATGAACTCTTAGAGCAAAATGGACGTCGCCATGAAATTCAGAGCACTTGGGTATGGTAAGGAGGGCACTGACTTTTGTAGTCTGCCCTATCTACTGTATGTTTCCTGGTAAATAACATGGGAAAATCCCTTAGGAGGAAAATTCCACTTAGGGTTAGGGTTAGGTTACCATAAATAGAAAAATGGACATCGCCAACAAACTCAGAGTGCTTGGGTACGGTTAGGAGGGCACTGACTTTTCTAGCCTGCCCTATCTATCTTTCCTGGTAAATTACATGAGAAAATTCCATAGGAGGAAAAATTCCATTTAGCGTTAGGGTTAGGTCAAGATGAACTCATAGAGAAAAATGGACATCGCCAACAAATTCAGAGTGATTTTGTATGGTTAGTAGGGCACAGACTTTTCTTGCCTGCACTTTCTATATTTCCTGGTAAAATACATGGGAAAATCCCATTGGATGAAAATTCCACTTATGGTTAGGGTTAGGTCAACATGAACTCATTTATAAAAATGGACATCGACAACAAACTCAGAATTCTTGGGTACGGTTAGGAGGGCACTGACTTTTCTAGCCTGCCCTATCTATATTTCCTGGTAAAATATATGGGAAAATCCCATAGGAGGAATATTCCACTTAGGCTTAGGGTTAGGTCAACATGAACTAATGAAGCAAAACGGAAGTCGCCAAGAAATTCAGAGTGCTTGGCTATGGTTAGGAGGGCACTGACTTTTCTAGCCTGCCCTATCTATGTTTCCTGGTAAAATACATGGGAAAATTCCATAGGAGGAAAATTCCACTTAGGGTTAGGGTTAGGTCAACATGGACTCATAGAGCAAAATGGACTTTGCCAACAATCTCGGAATACTTGGGTACGGTTAGGAGAGCACTTTCTTTTCTATGTTGCTCTATCTATGTTTCCTGGTAAAATGCCAAGGAAAATCCCATAGGAGGAAAATTGCACTTAGGGTTAGGGTTAGATCAACATGAACTCATAGAGAAAAAAATGGACATTGCCAAAATATTCGGAATACTTTACGATGGTTAGGAGGGCACTTACTTTTCTAGGCTGCCCTATCTATGTTTCCCGGTAAAAGATATGGGAAAATCCCATAGGAATAAAATTGCACTTAGGATTACGGTTAAATAACCATGAACTCATAGAGCAAAATAGTCATCGCCAAAAAAAAAAAAATCAAACAAAACGGGACACAGAGTAGAAAAGTCAGTGCCCACCTAACCATAGCCAAGCACTCTGAATTTATTGGCAATGTCCATTTTCCTTTATGAGTTCATGGTGACCTAACCCTAACCTTACTAACCCTAAGTGGAATTTTCCTCCAATGGGACTTTCCATGTATTTTACCAGGAAACATAGATAGGGCAAGTTGGAAAAATCAGTGCCCTCCTAACCGTACCCAAGTATTCTGAGTTTGCTGCCGATGTCAATTTTTCTATATGAGTTCATGGTGACCTAACCCTAACCCTAAGTGGAATTTTCCTCCTAAGGAATTTTCCCATGTATTTTACCATGAAACATACAGTAGATACAGCAGACTACAAAAGACAGTGCCCTCCTAACCATACCCAAGTACTCTGAATTTCTTGGCGAGGTCCATTTTGCTCTATGAGTTCATGTTGACCTAACCCTAACCCTAAGTGGAATTTTCCTACTATGGGATTTTCTCATCTATTGTACCAGGAAACATATATAGGGCAGGCTAGAAAGGTCAGTGCCCGCCTAACAATACCCAAGCATTCTGAATTTGTTGGCGACGTCCATTTTTCTCTATGAGTTCATGGTGACCTAACCCTAACCCTAAGTTTAATTTTCCTCCTTTTCTAGCCTGCCCTATCTACTTTTCCTGGTAAAATACATGGGAAAATCCTACAGGAGGAAAATTCCACTTAGGATTAGGGTTAGGTCACCATGAACTCATATAGAAAAATGAACATCGCCAATAAACTCAGCGTGCCTGGGTATGGTTTGGAGGGCACTGACCTTTATAGCCTACCCTATCTATATTTCCTGGTAAAATATATGGTAAAATCCCTTAGGAGGAAAATTTCACTTAGGGTTAGTAAGGTTAGGTTTAGGTCACCATGAACTCATAGAAAAAAATGGATATTGCCAAAAAATTCGGAATACTTGTGTACGGTTAGGAGGGCACTTAGTTTTGTAGGCTGCCCTATCTATGTTTCTTGGTAAAAGATATGGGAAAATCCCATAGGAGTAAAATTGCACTTAGGGTTAGGGTTAAGTCAACATGAACTAATGGAGGAAAATGGAAGTCGCCAAGAAATTCAGAGTGCTTGGGTATGGTTAGGAGGGCACTGACTTTTCTAGCCTGCCCTATCTATGTTTCCTGGTAAAATACATGGGAAAATCCCTTAGGAGATAAATTCATTAGGGTTAGGGTTAGGTCAACATGAACTCATAGAGCAAAATGGACATCGCCAACAAATTCAGAGTCCGTGGGTATGGTTAGGAGGGCACTGACTTTTCTAGCCTGCCCTATATATGTTTCGTGGTAAAATAAATGGGAAAATCCCATAGGAGATAAATTCCACTTAGGGTTAGTGTTAGGTCAACATGAACTCATAGAGCAAAATGGACATAGTCAACAAATTTTGATTTCTTGGGTATGGTTAGGAAGGAACTCACCTTTCTAGCCTGCCCTATCTATGTTTCCTGGTAAAATAAATGGGAAAATCGCATAGGAGGAAAATTCCACTTAGGGTTAGGGTTAGGTCAACATGAACTCATAGAAAAAAATGGACGTGGACATCAAATTCAGAGTGCTTGGGTACAGTTAGGAGAGCACATACTTTTCTAGGTTGCGCTATCTATGTTTCCTGGTAAAATACAAAGGAAAATCGCATTGGAGGAAAATTCCACTTAGGGTTAGGGTTAGGTCAACATGAACTCATAGAGAAAAATGGACATCTCCAACAAATTCAGAGTGCTTGGGTATTGTTAGGCGGGCACTGACCTATCTAGCCTGCCCTATACATGTTTCCTGGTAAAATAGATTGGAAAATCCCACAGGATGAAAATTCCACTTAGGGTTAGGGTTAGGTGAACATGAAGTCATAGAGAAAAATGGACATAGTCAACAAATTCTGATTTCTTGGGTATGGTTAGAAGGGCACTGACCTTTCTAGACTGCCCTATCTATGTTTCCTGATAAAATAAAGGGGAAAATCGCATAGGAGGAAAATTCCACTTAGGGTTAGGGTTAAGTCAACATGAACTCATAGAGAAAAATTCTCATCGCCAACAAATTCAGAGTTCTTGGGTATTGTTAGGCGGCCACTGACATTTCTAGCCTGCCGTATCTATGTTTCCTGATAAAATTCCTGGGAAAATCCCATAGGAGAAAAATTCCACTTAGGCTAAGGGTTAGGTCAACATGAACTAATAGAGAAAAATGCACGTTGACATCAAATTCAGAGTGCTTGGGTATGGTTAGGAGGGCACTTACTTTTCTAGCTTACCCTATCTATGTTTCCTGGTAAAATACATAGAAAATCCCATTGGAGGAAAATTCCACTTATGGTTAGTAAGTTAGGGTTAGGTCACCATGAACTCATAGAGGAAAATGGTCATTGCCAACAAATTCAGAATGCTTGGCTATGGTTAGGAGGGCACTGACTTTTCTACTCTGCCCTATCTATGTTTCCTGGTAAAGGATATGGGAAAATCCCATAGGAGTAAAATTGCACATAGGATTACGGTTAAATCACCATGAACTCATAGAGCAAAATAGTCATCGCCAAAAAAACAAGAACAAAACAAAACGGGATTCTTGGGTACAGTTAGGAGGGCACTGACTTTTCTCGCCTACTCTATCTTTGTTTCCTGGTAAAATACATGGGAAAATCCCATAGGAGGAAAATTCTACTTAGTGTTAGGGTAAGGTCACAATGAACTCATAGATAAAAATGGACCTCGCCAACAAATTCAGAGTGATTTTGTATGGTTAGAAGGGCACTGACTTTTATCGCCTGCCCTGTCTATGTTTCCTGGTAAAATGGAAAGGAAAATCGCATAGGAGGAAAATTCCACTTAGGGTTAGGGTAAGGTCACAATGAACTCATAGATAAAAATGGACCTCGCCAACAAATTCAGAGTGATTTTGTATGGTTAGAAGGGCACTGACTTTTATAGCCTGCCCTTTCTATATTTGCTGCTGAAATATATGGGAAAATCCCATAGGAGGAAAATTCCACTTAGGCTTAGGGTTAGGTCAAAATGAACTCATAGAGCAAAATGGACGTGGCCAACAAATTCAGAGTGCTTGGGTAGTGCTAGGAGGGCACTGACTTTTCTATCTTGCCCTATCTATGTTTCCTGGTAATATACATGGGAAAATCCCTTAGGAGGAAAATTCCACTTAGGGTTAGGGTTAGGTCAACATGAACTCATAGAGAAAAATGGACATCGCCAACAATCTCGGAATACTTGGGTACGGTTAGGAGAGCACATAGTTTTCTAGGTTGCGCTATCTATGTTTCCTGGTAAAATGCAAAGGAAAATCGCATTGGAGGAAAATTCCACATAGGGTTAGGGTTAGGACAACATGAACTCATAGACAAAAATGGACATCTCCAACAAATTCAGAGTGCTTGGGTATTGTTAGGCGGGCACTGACCTTTCTAGCCTGCCCTATAGATGTTTCCTGGTAAAATAGATGGGAAAATCCCATAGGAGGAAAATTCCACTTAGGGTTAGGTCAGCATGAACTCATAGAGCAAAATGGATGTCACCAAGAAATTCAAAGTGCTTGGGTATGTTTAGGAGGGCACTGACTTTTTTAGCTTGCCCTATCTATGTTTCCTGGTAAAATACATAGAAAATCCTATTGGAGGAAAATTCCAGTTAGGGTTAGGGTTAGGTTAACATGAATTCATAGAGCATAATGGACATCGCCAACAAACTCAGAGTGCTTGGGTACGGTTAGGAGGGCACTGACTTTTCTAGCCTGCCCTATCTATCTTTCCTGGTAAATTACATGAGAAAATTCCATAGGAGGAAAAATTCCATTTAGCGTTAGGGTTAGGTCAAGATGAACTCATAGAGAAAAATGGACATCGCCAACAAATTCAGAGTGATTTTGTATGGTTAGTAGGGCACAGACTTTTCTTGCCTGCACTTTCTATATTTCCTGGTAAAATACATGGGAAAATCCCATTGGATGAAAATTCCACTTATGGTTAGGGTTAGGTCAACATGAACTCATTTATAAAAATGGACATCGACAACAAACTCAGAATTCTTGGGTACGGTTAGGAGGGCACTGACTTTTCTAGCCTGCCCTATCTATATTTCCTGGTAAAATATATGGGAAAATCCCATAGGAGGAATATTCCACTTAGGCTTAGGGTTAGGTCAACATGAACTAATGGAGCAAAACGGAAGTCGCCAAGAAATTCAGAGTGCTTGGCTATGGTTAGGAGGGCACTGACTTTTCTAGCCTGCCCTATCTATGTTTCCTGGTAAAATACATGGGAAAATTCCATAGGAGGAAAATTCCACTTAGGGTTAGGGTTAGGTCAACATGGACTCATAGAGCAAAATGGACTTTGCCAACAATCTCGGAATACTTGGGTACGGTTAGGAGAGCACTTTCTTTTCTATGTTGCTCTATCTATGTTTCCTGGTAAAATGCAAAGGAAAATCCCATAGGAGGAAAATTGCACTTAGGGTTAGGGTTAGATCAACATGAACTCATAGAGAAAAAAATGGACATTGCCAAAATATTCGGAATACTTTACGATGGTTAGGAGGGCACTTACTTTTCTAGGCTGCCCTATCTATGTTTCCCGGTAAAAGATATGGGAAAATCCCATAGGAATAAAATTGCACTTAGGATTACGGTTAAATAACCATGAACTCATAGAGCAAAATAGTCATCGCCAAAAAAAAAAAAATCAAACAAAACGGGACACAGAGTAGAAAAGTCAGTGCCCACCTAACCATAGCCAAGCACTCTGAATTTATTGGCAATGTCCATTTTCCTTTATGAGTTCATGGTGACCTAACCCTAACCTTACTAACCCTAAGTGGAATTTTCCTCCAATGGGACTTTCCATGTATTTTACCAGGAAACATAGATAGGGCAAGTTAGAAAAATCAGTGCCCTCCTAACCGTACCCAAGTATTCTGAGTTTGTTGCCGATGTCAATTTTTCTATATGAGTTCATGGTGACCTAACCCTAACCCTAAGTGGAATTTTCCTCCTAAGGAATTTTCCCATGTATTTTACCATGAAACATACAGTAGATACAGCAGACTACAAAAGACAGTGCCCTCCTAACCATACCCAAGTACTCTGAATTTCTTGGCGAGGTCCATTTTGCTCTATGAGTTCATGTTGACCTAACCCTAACCCTAAGTGGAATTTTCCTCCTATGGGATTTTCTCATCTATTGTACCAGGAAACATATATAGGGCAGGCTAGAAAGGTCAGTGCCCGCCTAACAATACCCAAGCATTCTGAATTTGTTGGCGACGTCCATTTTTCTCTATGAGTTCATGGTGACCTAACCCTAACCCTAAGTTTAATTTTCCTCCTTTTCTAGCCTGCCCTATCTACTTTTCCTGGTAAAATACATGGGAAAATCCTACAGGAGGAAAATTCCACTTAGGATTAGGGTTAGGTCACCATGAACTCATATAGAAAAATGAACATCGCCAATAAACTCAGCGTGCCTGGGTATGGTTTGGAGGGCACTGACCTTTATAGCCTACCCTATCTATATTTCCTGGTAAAATATATGGTAAAATCCCTTAGGAGGAAAATTTCACTTAGGGTTAGTAAGGTTAGGTTTAGGTCACCATGAACTCATAGAAAAAAATGGATATTGCCAAAAAATTCGGAATACTTGGGTACGGTTAGGAGGGCACTTAGTTTTGTAGGCTGCCCTATCTATGTTTCTTGGTAAAAGATATGGGAAAATCCCATAGGAGTAAAATTGCACTTAGGGTTAGGGTTAAGTCAACATGAACTAATGGAGGAAAATGGAAGTCGCCAAGAAATTCAGAGTGCTTGGGTATGGTTAGGAGGGCACTGACTTTTCTAGCCTGCCCTATCTATGTTTCCTGGTAAAATACATGGGAAAATCCCTTAGGAGATAAATTCATCTAGGGTTAGGGTTAGGTCAACATGAACTCATAGAGCAAAATGGACATCGCCAACAAATTCAGAGTCCGTGGGTATGGTTAGGAGGGCACTGACTTTTCTAGCCTGCCCTATATATGTTTCGTGGTAAAATAAATGGGAAAATCCCATAGGAGATAAATTACACTTAGGGTTAGTGTTAGGTCAACATGAACTCATAGAGCAAAATGGACATAGTCAACAAATTTTGATTTCTTGGGTATGGTTAGGAAGGAACTCACCTTTCTAGCCTGCCCTATCTATGTTTCCTGGTAAAATAAATGGGAAAATCGCATAGGAGGAAAATTCCACTTAGGGTTAGGGTTAGGTCAACATGAACTCATAGAAAAAAATGGACGTGGACATCAAATTCAGAGTGCTTGGGTACAGTTAGGAGAGCACATACTTTTCTAGGTTGCCCCATCTATGTTTCCTGGTAAAATGCAAAGGAAAATCGCATTGGAGGAAAATTCCACTTAGCGTTAAGGTTAGGTCAACATGAACTCATAGAGAAAAATGGACATCTCCAAAAAATTCAGAGTGCTTCGGTATTGTTACGCAGCACTGACCTTTCTAGCCTTCCCTATACATGTTTCCTGGTAAAAGAGATGGGAAAATCCCATAGGAGGAAAATTCCACTTATGGTTAGGGTTAGGTCAACATGAACTCATAGAGCAAAATGGATGTCACCAAGCAATTCAAAGTGCTTGGGTATGGTTAGGAGGGCATTGACTTTTCTAGCTTGCCCTATCTATGTTTCCTGGTAAAATACATGGAAAATCCTATTGGAGGAAAATTCCAGTTAGGGTTAGGGTTAGGTTAAAATGAATTCATAGAGCATAATGGACGTCGTCAAGAAATTCAGAGTGCTTGGGTACGGTTAAGAGGGCAGTTATTTTTCTAGCTTGCCTTATCTATGTTTCCTGGTAAAATACATGGAAAATCCTATTGGAGGAAAATTCCACTTAGGGTTAGTAAGGTTAGGGTTAGGTCACCACGAACTCATAGAGGAAAATGGACATTGCCAAAAAATTCAGAGTGCTTGGCTATTGTTAGGAGGGCACTGACTTTTGTACTCTGCCCTATCTATATGTCCTGGTAAAATAAATGGGAGAATCCCTTAGGAGGAAAATTCCGCTTAGGGTTAGGATTAAGTCAACATGAACTCATAGAGCAAAATGGACGTCGCCATGAAATTCAGAGTACTTGGGTATGGTAAGGAGGGCACTGACTTTTGTAGTCTGCCCTATCTACTGTATGTTTCCTGGTAAAATACATGGGAAAATCCCTTAGGAGGAAAATTCCACTTAGGGTTAGGGTTAGGTCACGATGAACTCATATAGAAAAATGGACATCGCCAACAAACTCAGAGTGCTTGGGTACGGTTAGGAGGGCACTGACTTTTCTAGCCTGCCCTATCTATGTTTCCTTGTAAATTACATGAGAAAATTCCATAGGAGGAAAAATTCCACTTAGGGTTAGGGTTAGGTCAAGATGAACTCATATATAAAAATGGACATCGCCAACAAATTCAGAGTGCTTTTGTATGGTTAGTAGGGCACAGACTTTTCTAGCCGGCACTTTCTATATTTCTTGGTAAAATACATGGGAAAATCCCATTGGAGGAAAATTCCACTTATGGTTAGGGTTAGGGCAACATGAACTCATACATAAAAATGGACATCACCAACAAACTCAGAGTGCTTGGGTACGGTTAGGAGGGCACTGACTTTTCTAGCCTGCCCTATCTATATTACCTGGTAAAATATATGGGAAAATCCCATAGGAGGAAAATTCCACTTAGGCTTAGGGTTAGGTCAACATGAACTAATGGAGCAAAATGGAAGTCGCCAAGAAATTCAGAGTGCTTTGGTATGTTTAGGAGGGCCATGATTTTCTAGCCTGCCCTATCTATGTTTCCTGGTAAAATACATGGGAAAATTCCACAGGAGGAAAATTCCACTTAGGGTTAGGGTTAGGTCAACACGAACTCATAGAGCAAAATGGACTTTGCCAACAATCTCGGAATAGTTGGGTACGGTTAGGAGAGCACTTACTTTTCTAGGTTGCTCTATCTATGTTTCCTGGTAAAATGCAAAGGAAAATCCTATAGGAGGAAAATTGCACTTAGGGTTAGGGTTAGATCAACATGAACTCATAGAGAAAAAAATGGACATTGCCAAAATATTCGGAATACTTTACTATGGTTAGGAGGGTACTTACTTTTCTAGGCTGCCCTATTCCCGGTAAAAGATATGGGAAAATCCGATAGGAGTTATATTGCACTTAGGATTACGGTTAAATAACCATGCACTCATAGAGCAAAATAGTCATCGCCAAAAAAACAACAACAAAAAAAAAACGGGACACATAGATAGGCAGAGTAGAAAAGTAACTGCCCTCCTAACCGTACCCAAGCACTCTGAATTTGTTGATGACGTCCATTATGCTCTATGAATTCATGCTAACCTAACCCTAACCCTAACTGGAATTTTCCTCCAATAGGATTTTCCATGTATTTTACCAGGAAACATAGATAGGGCAAGCTAGAAAAGTCAGTGCCCTCCTAACCATACACAAGCACTTTGAATTTCTTGGTGACATCCATTATGCTCTATGAATTCATGTTAACCTAACCCTAACCCTAACTGGAATTTTCCTCCAATAGGATTTTCCATGTATTTTACCTGGAAACATAGATAGGGTAAACTAGAAAAGTCAGTACCCTCCTAACCATACCCAAGCACTATGAATTTCTTGTTGACATCCATTTTGCTCTATGAGTTCATGTTTACCTAACCCTAACCCTAAGTGGAATTTTCCTCCTAAGGTATTTTCCCATATATTTTACCAGGAAATATAGATAGGGTAGGCTACAAAGGTCAGTGCCCTCCAAACCATACCCAGGCACTCTGAATTTAATGGCAATGTCCATTTTTCTATATGAGTTCATGTTGACCTATCCCTAACCCTAAGTGGAATTTTCCTCCTATAGGATTTTCCCATGTATTTAACCAAGAAAAATAGATAGGGCAGGCTAGAAAAGGAAGAAAATTAAACTTAGGGTTGGGTTAAGTCACCATGAACTCATAGAGAAAAATGGACATCGCCAACAAATTCAGAGTGCTTGGGTAGTGTTAGGAGGGCACTCACTTTTCTAGCTTGCCCTATCTATGTTTCCTGGTAAAATACATGGGAAAATCCCTTAGGAGGTAAATTCCACTTAGGGTTAGGGTTAGGTCACCATGAACTCATAGAGAAAAATGGACATCGCCAACAAACTCAGAATACTTGGGTATGGTTAGGAGGGCACTTACTTTTCTAACTTGCCCTATCTATTTTTCCTGGTAAAATACATGGAAAATCCCATTGGAGGAAAATTCCACTTAGGATTAGTAAGGTTAGGGTTAGGTCACCATGAACTCATAGAGGAAAATGGACATTGCCAACAAATTCAGAGTGCTTGGCTATGGTTAGGAGGGTACTGACTTTTCTACTCTGCCTATCTATGTGTCCTGGTAAAATAAATGGTAAAATCCCATAGGTGGAAAATTCCACTTAGGGTTAGGGTTAGGTCAACATGAACTCATAAAGAAAAATGGACATCGCCAACAAATTCAGAGTGCTTGGGTATTATTAGGCCGGCACTGACCTAAGTGGAATTTTCCTCCTAAGGGATTTTCCCCTGTATTTTACCAGGAAACATAGATAGGGCAGGCTAGAAAGGTAAGTGCCCTCCTAACCATACCTAAGAAATAAGAATTTGTTGACGATGTCCATTTTTCTATATGAGTTCATGGTGACCTAACCCTAACCCTAAGTGGAATTTTCCTCCTATAGGATTTTCCCATGTATTTTACCAGGAATCATAGATAGGGCAAGCTAGAAAAGTCAGTGCCCTCCTAACACTACCCCAAGCACTCTGAATTTGTTGGCAATGTCCATTTTTCTCTATGAGTTCATGTTGACCTAACCCTAACCCTAAGAGGAATTTTCCTCCTATGGGATTTTCCCAAGTATTTTACCAGGAAACATATATAGGGAGGCTAGAAAGGTCAGTGCCCCCCTAACAATACCCAAGCACTCTGAATTTTTTGGCGATGTCTATTTTTCTATATGAGTTCATGGTGACCTAACCCTAACCCTAAGTGGAATTTTCCTCCGAAGGGATTTTCCCATGTATTTCCCCAGGAAACATACAGTAGATAGCGCAGACTACAAAAGTCAGTGCGCTCCTAACCATACCCAAGTACTCTAAATTTCGTGGCGAGGTCCATTTTGTTCTATGAGTTCATGTTGACCTAACCCTAACCCTAAGTGGAATTTTCCACCTATGGGATTTTCCCATCTATTGTACCAGGAAACATATATAGGGCAGGCTAGAAAGGTCAGTGCCCGGCTAACAATACCCAAGCACTTTTAATTTGTTGGCGATGTCCATTTTTCTCTATGAGTTCATGTTGACCTAACCCTAGCCCTAAGTGGAATTTTCCTCCTAAGGGATTTTCCCATGTATTTTACCAGGAAACATAGATAGGCAGAGTAAAAAAGTCAGTGACCTCCTAACCATAGCCAAGCACTCTGAATTTGTGGGCAATATCCATTTTCCTCTATGAGTTCATGGTGACCTAACCCTAACCTTAGTAACCCTAAGTGGAATTTTCTTCCTTTGGGATTTTCCCATGTATTTTACCAGGAAACATAGATAGGGCAAGCTAGAAAGGTCAGTGCCCTCCTAACCATACCTAAGAAATAAGAAGTTGTTGACGATGTCCATTTTTCTATATGAGTTCATGGTGACCTAACCCTAACCCTAAGTGGAATTTTCCTCCTAAGGGATTTTCCCATTTATTTTACCAGGACACATAGATAGGCAGAGTAAAAAAGTCAGTGCCCTCCTAACCATAGCCAAGCACTCTGAATTTGTGGGCAATATCCATTTTCCTCTATGAGTTCATGGTGACCTAACCCTAACCTTACTAACCCTAAGTGGAATTTTCCTGCTATGGGATTTTCCCATGTATTTTACCAGGAAACAGAGATAGGGCAACCTAGAAAAGTCAGTGCCCTCCTAACACTACCCCAAGCACTCTGAATTTGTTGGCAATGTCCATTTTTCACTATGCATTCATGTTGACCTAACCCTAAACCTAAGAGGAATTTTCCTCCTATGAGATTTTCCCAAGTATTTTACCAGGAAACATATATAGGGCAGGATAGAAAGGTCAGTTCCCGCCTAACAATACCCAAGCACTCTGAATTTGTGGGCAATATCCATTTTCCTCTATGAGTTCATGGTGACCTAACCCTAACCCTAAGTGGAATTTTCCTCCTAAGGGATTTCCCCATGTGTTTTACCAGGAAACATATAGTAGATAGGGCAGACTACAAAAGTCAGTGCCGTCCTAACCATACCCAAGTACTCTAAATTTCGTGGCGAGGTCCATTTTGTTCTATGAGTTCATGTTGACCTAACCCTAACCCTAAGTGGAATTTTCCACCTATGGGATTTTCCCATCTATTGTACCAGGAAACATATATAGGGCAGGCTAGAAAGGTCAGTGCCCGCCTAACAATACCCGAGCACTTTTAATTTGTTGGCGATGTCCATTTTTCTCTATCAGTTCATGTTGACCTAACCCTAACCCTAAGTGGAATATTCCTCCTAAGGGATTTTCCCATGTATTTTACCAGGAAACATAGATAGGCAGAGTAAAAAAGTCAGTGCCCTCCTAACCATAGCCAAGCACTCTGAATTTGTGGGCAATATCCATTTTCCTCTATGAGTTCATGGTGACCTAACCCTAACCTTACTAACCCTAAGTGGAATTTTCCTCCTATGGGATTTTCCCATGTATTTTACCAGGAAACATAGATAGGGCAAGCTGGAAAAGTCAGTGCCCTCCTAACCATATCCAAGAATTCATAATTTGTTAATGATGTCCATTTTTATATATGAGTTCATGGTGACCTAACCCTAACCCTAAGTGGAATTTTCCTCCTAAGGGATTTTCCCATTTATTTTACCAGGACACATAGATAGGCAGAGTAAAAAAGTCAGTGCCCTCCTAACCATAGCCAAGCACTCTGAATTTGTGGGCAATATCCATTTTCCTCTATGAGTTCATGTTGACCTAACCCTAACCTTACTAACCCTAAGTGGAATGTTCCTCCTATGGGATTTTCCCATGTATTTTACCAGGAAACATAGATAGGGCAAGCTAGAAAAGTCATTGCCTTCCTAACACTACCCAAGCACTCTGAATTTGTTGGCAATGTCCATTTTTCACTATGCATTCATGTTGATCTAACCCTAAACCTAAGAGGAATTATCCTCCTATGAGATTTTACCAAGTATTTTACCAGGAAACATATATAGGGCAGGTTAGAAAGGTCAGTGCCCGCCTAACAATACCCAAGCACTTTTAATTTGTTGGTGATGTCCATTTTTCTCTATGAGTTCATGTTGACCAAACCCTAACCCTAAGTGGAATTTTCCTCATAAGGGATTTTCCCATGTGTTTTACCAGGAAACATATAGTAGATAGGGCAGACTACAAAACTCAGTGCCGTCCTAACCATACCCAAGTACTCTAAATTTCGTGGCAAGGTCCACTTTGTTCTATGAGTTCATGTTGACCTAACCCTAACCCTAAGTGGAATTTTCCACCTATGGGATTTTCCCATCTATTGTACCAGGAAACATATATAGGGCAGGCTAGAAAGGTCAGTACCCGCCTAACAATACCCAAGCACTTTTAATTTGTTGGTGATGTCCATTTTTCTCTATGAGTTCATGTTGACCTAAACCTAACCCTAAGTGGAATTTTCCTCCTAAGGGATTTTCCCATGTATTTTACCAGGAAACATAGATAGGGCAGGCTAGAAAGGTCAGTGCCCTCCTAACCATATCCAAGAATTCAGAATTTGTTAATGATGTCCATTTTTGTATATGAGTTCATGGTGACCTAACCCTAACCCTAAGTGGAATTTTCCTCTTAAGGGATTTTCCCATTTATTTTACCAGGACACATAGATAGGCATAGTAAAAAAGTCAGTGCCCTCCTAACCATAGCCAAGCACTCTGAATTTGTGGGCAATATCCATTTTCCTCTATGAGTTCATGGTGACCTAACCCTAACCTTACTAACCCTAAGTGGAATTTTCCTCCTATGGGATTTTCCCATGTATTTTACCAGGAAACATAGATAGGGCAGGTTAGAAAGGTCAGTGCCCGCCTAACAATACCCAAGCACTCTGAATTTGTTGGCGATGTCCATTTTTCTCTATGAGTTGATGTTGACCAAACCCTAACCCTAAGTGGAATTTTCCTCCTAAGGGATTTTCCCATGTGTTTTACCAGGAAACATATAGTAGATAGGGCAGAGTACAAAAGTCACTGCCCTCCTAACCATAGCCAAGCACTCTGAATTTGCTGGTGAGGCCCATTTTGCTCTATGACTTCATGTTGACCTAACCCTAACCCTAAGTGGAATTTTCCTCCCATGGGATTTTCCCATGTATTTTACCAGGAAACATAGATAGGGCAGGCTAGAAAGGTCAGTGCCCTCCTAACCATACCCAAGAAATCAGAATTTGTTGACGATGTCCATTTTTCCATATGAGTTCAAGGTGACCTAACCCTAACTCTAAGTGGAATTTTCCTCCTAAGGGATTTTCCCATTTATTTTACCAGGACACATAGATAGGCAGAGTAAAAAAGTTAGTGCCCTCCTAACCATAGCCAAGCATTTTGAATTTGTTCGCAATGGCCATTTTCCTCTATGGGTTCATGGTGAACTAACCCTAACCTTACTAACCTTAAGTGGAATTTTCCTCCTATGGGATTTTCCCATCTATTGTACCAGGACACATAGATAGGCAGAGGAAACAAGTCAGTGCCCTCCTAACAATAACCAAGTACTCTGAATTTCGTGGTGAGGTCCATTTTGCTCTATGAGTTGATGTTGACCTAACCCTAAACCTAAGTGGAATTTTCCTCCTATGGGATTTTCCCATTTATTTTACCAGGAAACATAGATAGGGCAAGCTACAAAAATCAGTGCCCTCCTAACCATAGCCAAGCACTCTGAATTTGTTGGCGATGTCCATTTTTCTCTATGAGTTCATGGTGACCTAACCCTAACCCTAAGTTTAATTTCCCCCTTTTCTTGCCTGCCCTATCTACTTTTCTTGGTTAAATACATGGGAAAATCCTATAGGAGGAAAATTCCACTTAGGGTTAGGGTTAGGTCAACATGAACTCATATAGAAAAATGGACATCGCCAATACATTCAGAGTGCCTGGGTATGGTTTGGAGGGCACTGACCTTTGTAGCCTACCCTATCTATATTTCCTGGTAAAAGTATATGGGAAAATCCCTTAGGAGGAAAATTTCACTTAGGGTTAGTAAGGTTAGGCTTAGGTCACCATGATATCATAGAAAAAAATGGACATTGCCAAGAAATTCGGAATACTTGGGTACGGTTAGGAGGGCCCTTAGTGTTCTAGACTGCACTATCTATGTTTCCTGGTAAAAGATATGGGAAAATCCCATAGGAGTGAAATTGCACTTAGGGTTAGGGTTAAGTCAACATGAACTAATGGAGCAAAATGGAAGTCGCCAAGAAATTCAGAGTGCTTGGGTATGGTTAGGAGGGCACTGACTTTTCTAGCCTGCCCTATCTATGTTTCCTGGTAAAATACATGGGAAAAACCCATAGGAGGAAAATTCTACTTAGTGTTAGGGTTAGGTTACAATGAACTCATAGATAAAAATGGACATCGCCAACAACTCGGAATACTTGGGTACGGTTAGGAGAGCACACATTTTTCTAGGTTGCCCTATCTAAGTTTCCTGGTAAAAGGGAAAGGAAAATCACATAGGAGGAAAATTCCACTTAGGGTTAGGGTAAGGTCACAATGAACTCATAGATAAAAATGGACCTCGCCAACAAATTCAGAGTGATTTTGTATGGTTAGAAGGGCACTGACTTTTATAACCTGCCCTTTCTATATTTCCTGCTAAAATACATGGGAAAATCGCATAGGAGGAAAATTCCACTTAGGGTTAGGGTTAGGTCAAAATGAACTCATAGAGCAAAATGGACATCGCCAACAAATTCAGAGTGCTTGGGTAGTGTTAGGAGGGCACTGACTTTTCTATCTTGCCCTATCTATGTTTTCTGGTAATATACATGGGAATATCCCATAGGAGGAAAATTCCACTTAGGGTTAGGGTTAGGTCAACATGAAATCATAGAGAAAAATGGACATCGCCAACAATCTCGCAATATTTGGGTACGGTTAGGAGAGCACATACTTTTCTAGGTTGCGCTATCTATGTTTCCTGGTAAAATACAAAGGAAAATCGCATTGGAGGAAAATTCCACTTAGGGTTAGGGTTAGGTCAACATGAACTCATAGAGAAAAATGGACATCTCCAACAAATTCAGAGTGCTTGGGTATTGTTAGGCGGGCACTGACCTTTCTAGCCTGCCCTATACATGTTTCCTGGTAAAATAGATTGGAAAATCCCACAGGATGAAAATTCCACTTAGGGTTAGGGTTAGGTGAACATGAAGTCATAGAGAAAAATGGACATAGTCAACAAATTCTGATTTCTTGGGTATGGTTAGAAGGGCACTGACCTTTCTAGACTGCCCTATCTATGTTTCCTGATAAAATAAAGGGGAAAATCCCTTTAAAATCCCTCTTCCGGTGGATTTTGCGTGCGTGATGGCGGCTACTTTGTAGCCGTCCTCCTGGGTAAGTGTAAGAACCGCTATGAACAGCAGATATCAGCTGTTCAGCGGTTCAAAATCCCCCTCCCGGGCAAAGGGGGGGGGTAGAGAGTGTCTGAATAGTGGTAGAGCCTCTTTCGCACCCCCCAAGTTTTTTTTTTTTGGGGGGGTGAAAGGAGTGCTCCCACGGAGTTCAGACTTGTCTCCGCTTCCCAGCTGTTTTTGTCCTCAGGGACAAAACGAGCCGCCGCAAACACCTCCGTGCTTAAAGAGAACTGGTGAGTTTTTTTTTTTTAAATGGACAGAGCTGAGTAGAGGATTTAGTTTTTGCTTTCTTTGACTTATTTGGATTTTAAGTTTTAAGATTTGTTTCTATTTTTATTCTCTCTTTTTATTTTTTTTCTTTGTTGAAAGGGAAAGTAAAATGGCGATCGGCAAACTCCTCGGTGTTTTTTTTTCTGGAAGTTAGAATGCTGACCGGCAGGCTTTTTGGTGTTTTTCTTTCTTTCCTTTCCCTTTCTCTTTTTATTTCCTTATGATTGGAATGGTTGTTTTTGGTATCTCTAAGTATTTTTTTTGGAACGGACTTTTTTTATTTAATTTTTTTTTTTTTTCCTTCTCCCTTTTTTTTTCCTTTGAACTCCCTTTTTTTTTTATTGTAATGACCCTTTTTTTTTTTTTTTTTTTTTTTTTTATTAAAATTTTTCAAAAGTTTTACAAATAAAAATCCACCCCCCCCCTCCCCAACCACCCCCCCCCCCCCCGACTTCCCAGAACTGGATATAGGATTATTTAACAAATTTTTTAAAAATAACATTTACAATTTATAAAATAGTTAATAATAATGATTAAAAATCACAATAATAATATATATAATAATAATATGCATAACATAAACTTTAAAATAAGTAATATATACTAAGAAGAAAAAATAAAAAAAATAAAAAAATGAAAAAAAGAAAAGAGAGAGAGAAAGAAAAAGGAAGAAAATAGACGAAAAATATATATGAATAATAATACATAAAAATTATATATATATAAAAAGGAAAAAGAAGAAAGAAAGAAAGAAATAGCATTCATTACAAATTATGAGAAAGCTAAATAATATTTTTCCATATCCAAATTATATTGTATGAAATTTATCCATTTTTCCCATACCGCAAAAAATTTTTCTTGAGATTGCTCCTTTAAGAAAGCCGAAATCTTTGCCATTTCTGCCAAATACGAAACTTTGTAAAACCATTCTTGTAAAGTAGGCAAAGATTCCTTCTTCCAATATTGTCCTATTAATAGCCTAGCGGCTGTAATCAAATTTAACATCAATGTAACCTCTTTAGCATCACAGTCAATAACAATACCTAATAAAAATAATTGCGGCGTAAATTTTACCCTCCTTTTAAAAATTCTTTGAATATTCCACCATATCTTAATCCAAAAAGCTTTTATATGCTTACAGGTCCACCAAATATGATAATAGGTAGCATCCAAGTATCCACATCTCCAACATTTCGGCTGTAGATTAGGGTACATAATGGACATTTTCTTTGGGTCAAGGTGCCATCTATAAAACATCTTATAAAAATTCTCTCTTAAATTTTGCGCTTGTGTGAATTTAACATTTCTTATCCAAATAAGTTCCCAAATATCCATTGAAATCGTTTCACCAATATTCTGTGCCCATTTAATCATACAATCTTTAACTAATTCAGGTTCTGAATCTAATTCCACTAAAACCCCATAAACTCTCTTAATATGGGTTGGCCTTTGGTCTCTTACTTCTTTTAAAAAAATTCCATCTTCTCTAAGCCAGCCCATTTTACCATCCATCTTCCATCTATCCACTATTTGTCTATATTGGAACCATGAATAAGTTAAATTTTCATGTGTTAATTCTTCCAAAGATTTTAACTGACAGTCTTGGCCATCCCATCTTAGTAACTGTGCGTAAGAGACCTTATCCATATTTACCCCTTTCCTTATACCTTCTATGGCATGCCGAGGTATAGCCCATAATGGTATTTTGAAGTCACTTTTATAATACTTTCTCCACACTCTTAACAAAGAGATTCTTATAATATGAGACTTAAAAACCCAATCCACTTTTTTATTAAATATTAAATAGGCATGCCATCCAAAAAGTAGGTCCCAGCCTTCCAAATGAAGTATTTCTATATTTGTTAAATTCACCCAGTCGCTAATCAAAGTCAGTACTACAGCATCATAATACAATTTCATATTTGGCACCTTGAGTCCACCTCTCTCACGAAAATCTTGCATTATTTTAAGTTTCACCCTTGGTTTCTTCCCTGCCCAAACAAATTTATTAATACCTTTTTGCCATTCATCTAAGTTACGTTCGTTCTTTAAAACAGGTAGCATTTGAAATAGAAAAATAAACTTTGGCAGGACATTCATTTTAATAACTGCAATTCTACCCAAAAGGGATAACTGTAAATTATTCCAATTTTTTAAATCCTTCTGTACCTCCATCCACAGCTTTTCATAGTTATTTTTGTACAATTTTACATTAGAAACAGATAGTGTAACCCCCAAATATTTTACCTTATCAACAATTTCAAAATCTGTTAAGTTAACTAAAGCCTGTTTATCACCATTAGTCATATTTTTAGCTAATATTTTAGTCTTATTATTATTAATTTTAAAACCAGAAACACATCCATATTGTTGAATCAATTGTAATAATTTCACCACCGAGGAAACAGGTTGAGACAAAGTAACAACCAAGTCATCTGCAAAGGCTCTTAGTTTATATTCTTTTTTATTAATTTCTATTCCTTTTATTTCTTGAGACTCCCGAATTTTAATCAACAAAATTTCCAATGTTAAAACAAACAATAACGGGGATAACGGGCATCCCTGTCTTGTTCCCTTTTCTATTACAAAAGCCTCTGACAAACCCCCATTTACAATAATTTGAGCAGTCTGTTTTTGATATATGTTGGATAATACTTGTAATATATTTTGTCCGAAGTTCATCTCCTTAATTAAACACAACATAAACTGCCAATTCACTTGGTCAAAGGCTTTTTCAGCATCCAAAAATATCAGACCTGCAGGGACTTGGTTATTCTTTTCTAAATACTCTAGTAAGTTAATAATTTGTCTAACATTATTCTTCATGTACCTTCCAGTTATGAAACCCGATTGATCCCTGTGTATAAGCTGCTGCAAGATCCCCATAAGCCTGTTAGCTAAGATTTTTGCAAAAATTTTATAATCCACATTTAAAAGAGATATAGGCCTATAATTTTTAGGCAAAGTGAGATCCTGACTATCTTTTGGAATCAGAGATATAAATGCATTACGCCATGATGGAGGGATTTCTAACCCCTGTAATAACTTATTAAACAGTTCACACAACGGTTGAATCATCTCTTCTACTAAAGTTTTATAATAAATAGATGTCAACCCGTCCGTACCCGGCGCTTTGCCCAATTTTAATTGTTTAATAGCTTTAACAATTTCTTCCTTAGTAATTAAACCGTTAATCTTTTTTCCCTGATCTTCTGTTAATTTAGGAAAGTTAACTTTGCCTAAATAATTATTTATGTCTGTAGTTTGAATATTAGAACCCTTATATAATTTTTGATAGTATTCTAAAAAAGATTTCTTAATCAATTCTTTCTGATAAACCAATTTACCATTATAATTTATTTTATCTATATTCCTCTGTTTCTGTTTTTTTCTTAACTGATAGGCCAACCATCTCCCTGGTTTATTAGAATTACAAAATGTATTTTGTTTCATAAATAGCAAATTGGTTGCAGCTTGATCAGCCATCAGCATATTAAATTGTGTTTTTAACAATTTTAAAGCTCCTTTAACCTTTTCATCTGAGGGATTTGAAATTAAAGATTTCTCTTTTAATTTAATCTCCTCTTCCAAGTCTTTCCGTTTCTGAGTCTGTTCCTGTCTATGCAAATTATTCATTTTTATCAAAATACCACGCATGAAAGCCTTACTTGCATCCCACACCATTGACATTGATGTTCCCTTATTCATATTTAAAGTAAAATATTCCTTTAAACATTCCTTTAATTTGTGAACATTTTTTTCTTTTTTAAATAAGTTCTCATTCACCCTCCAGGATCTCCTGTCTTCCTTCTCTGCAAACAGTTCCATCCAAACTGGACTATGATCGGACAGTGTCCTAGGAAAAATTTTTACATTCTTTACCCTGTTGTATAAATCTGTTGTAATCAAAAAGAAATCAATTCTTGAAAAAGATTGATGTCTATCTGAGAAAAACGTAAAATCCTTTTCTTCTTGATTACGTTCACGCCAATAGTCTCTCAATTCCCAATCTTCTTTCATATCGAAAAAGGCTTTAGGTAGTTTAGCCTGTTTAAAAAAGGTAGAAGAGCCTTTTTTATCCATTTGTGTGTCTAAAACACCATTCCAGTCTCCCATTAAAATCACAGATCTATAATCCAACAAAGTTATTTTCTGATGTAGTAACCTGTAAAATTGCTCCTGTTGCTGGTTTGGTGCATACAACCCCACAATAAGGATTTTCTTACCATATAAACCAAGTTCAAGCATAACATATCTTCCGTAAGGATCTGATTCTAACAGGGTAGCAGATAAATTCTGTTTAACGTAGATTACCACACCCCCTTTCTTCCCAGGGGCGGGAGATACAAAATGAGATCCCAAGCGAGGATTATTTAAATATTTTTGGTCTTTAGCTGTAATATGAGTTTCTTGCAAGCAAATGATGTCATTGTTATGTTGTTTCAAATAGTGGTAAATTTTTTTTCTCTTTTGAGGAGTGTTTAATCCATTAATATTCCAGGACAGGAGCTTTGCCATCTCCCTTGGCCTTCAGCCTGGAGAAAATCCGCTCAAATTCTGCTGCTGATGAATATGTAGCAGAGCTTTTGGGTCTTGCTCCTCCCACCGGCACTGAAACAATTTGCTGAGTAGATTCTCCAATTTCTTTTTCCTTTTCTTTTTTCTGTTGTTCTTTTTCTTTACGTTTATGTGCTGCACGGGTCATTCTCTGTTCTTTAATCTCTGATTGAGACATCCATGCCACCTGTCCAGCAGTCATCATCCCTGTAGCTTCAGATTTCTGTTCCACCTCTTTATCACTCAAAACTTTCTGCATCATGGGCAAAGGAGAGCCTGCTCCCAGGACCGTTTTATAGAATTCCTTAGCTTTAGCAACTGTATTGAGTCTATAACGTGTCCCCGCATGGCTCAAAACAATGCCCATCGGAATCTCCATCTAAATGGCATTTGTCTTGCTTTAAGTTCATTTACTAAAAAAGCAAAATCTTTTCTGGTTCTTAAAATTTTAGGTGGAATTTCCTTTAAAATAATAATATCTTGAGCAGCAATCTGAAATCTTTTATTATAAAAAGTTTGTAGAATCTGATTTCGCAAAGACTTCTTAGCAAAATATATCACCACATCTCTAGGCAGATCCCTCTGTTTTGCAACCCAGGAGTTGACTCTATAAATTCTTTCCACATCCCCACGTAACTCTTCTTTATCAATATTCAAAATAACAGCCAAGTCATTAATCACCATTTCCATCAAATCTTGAGTTTTATCTTCTTTCAGACCCCTTATTCTCAGAGCATATTCCATCTGTCTGTACTGGAACATAAGAATATCATCTTGTGAAGCCTCCACTTTTTTCTCCATATCTTGAAATTTATAATCCAGAAGTTCAACTGTTTCTTCAATTTCCTCTACTCTGGAGTCCAGCTTCACGACCACTGAGGCCATTCCAGATAAAGCTAAAAGTATATCATCCCTCAAAATAGCATTATTCTGTTCTAAAAGCTCCTTCATCTCTTTCTTCATTTCCTCCTTAGTTTCAGATTTATTCTGATCCAAAAGTTGTTTCATTTCCTCCCTAAACTGTGAAACAGCACTTACCATTATTTCTTTAATGTCTTGTGCTGATGTGCCAGATGGGGGAGGTGAAGGTGGAGTAGATTTAGGTTGCTGCACTGAAGGTATTATTTTAAGTTGTTGCTGCACAGTAGAAGTAGCAGGAGAAGAAGTTACTTTAGAGGCTGCAGTAGCTGGTTGTCGTTTTGAAGCCATTTTAATTTATCTTCCTTTCTTCTTAAAAGTACCAATAAAAATAAGTAGTCCAAGAAAAAATTAAAAATAAAATAAAATAGAATAAAGTAAAAAAAAAGCAATATTAAACAACAATTCAGCCGAACCGTCTTCTAAAGAAAAAAAAAGTTTCAAAACGCCATTTTACTTTCACTCTCACTTTTCCGCCCAAAAAAAAAAAAGAAAGCTCGAAAAAATAAAAAAAAATCAGCACAAACTAAATAAACTAAATAAACTAGAAAAAAAAAATAAAATAAAACTAAACTATAAATAAAATCCTTTAAACAGTTCTGTCCGGTTTAAGATTACTCACGGTTTCTTTATATTCGGAGATGGTAGCGGCGTCTCGCTTTGTTTCTAAAGAAACAAAGACAGCTGAGAGGCGGAGAAGCAATGAACTCCGAGGGAACCTCTTTCTCCCCCTAAAAATAAAAATCCAGGGAGAGTTAAGAGGTTCTACCTCTATTCATGCGATCTCTACCCCTTCCCTTCGCCCGGGAAGGGGATTGCGAGCCGCGGGCCAGCTGGTAAACGCTGTGCTCCGCGGATCTAATGACCCTTTTTTTGAAGGGTGGAATTGTTGCCTGAAATGGAAACTGGGAAATCTCAGTCTGAGGGGTATCAACAAGAGAGGAACGGGCAGAGGATAACTTGTACAACTTACAATTGTAAAGATCAATACAAGGAGGAATTTAAGGAACCCTTATTGGCTTCGGAGTCGATGGGAGATTCAGGAATTTTGGAGCAGTCTCCTAAGGCAGAACTTGCAGCATTTCTTACGAGTTTGATACAAGAATGGAGAAGGGAAATGGAAGAATGGAAGAATGGAGAATGGAAAAAACTGGAATGTGAATAATTAATAATACTAATATAATTGAGATTGATAAGGATGTAGTTTTTTACGGATGGAATTAGTTATTGGTGAAGATTGAAATGTTTAATGTGTTTATTAACTTTGTTGTTTTAAGTTTTGAACCTTTAATGATAATATTGTTTAAATTTGTGTTTTGAAGGGATTATAATTTGCTTATTTTAGTGAGTGGATTCTAATGTTTTAAATTTTAAAAATTTGTGGTTTTGGAGGGAGTTTATATAGAGTGATGATTGTATTTAGATTTGTTTAGGATTTAAAAGTGTTTTTAGTTTTTAAATATTATTATTAATATTTTTAAGACAAAATAATTTGTTTAATTAAATGTGCTTAGATTTGTTTAGGACTTATAGGTTTTTTAAGTTTTTGTTTTTTTTTTTTTTTTTTTTTTTTTGGATAGGAGAGAAGATTATGAAGATTGAAGGAAATATGTACTTACTTTAAGTTCTTTAAGAGTATTTAGCTTTAATGGTATAACAAAGATTTGTATGTTTATTTTTTCGTTTTAGGATAAAGAAAGAGGGAGAAATTAGATTTTATATTATAGATATAGATATTCAAAGAAAGTAATGTTTAAATTTGTGTTTTTGGAGGGAGCTTATATAGAATGATGATTGTATTTAAATTTGTTTAGGTTTTAAAAGTGTTTTAAGTTTTTTTTTTTTTAATTAAGCCTGTACTCAGCTCTGGGAAGTCCAGGGGAGGGTTTGGGAGGTTGGGAAGGGGGGGGGGTGAGGTAGGGGGGGGTATGGGAAGGGGATTTGTTTTTGTAAAATGTAAAAATTTTCAATAAAAAAAAAAAAAAAAAAAAAAAATAAAGGGGAAAATCGCATAGGAGGAAAATTCCACTTAGGGTTAGGGTTAAGTCAACATGAACTCATAGAGAAAAATTCTCATCGCCAACAAATTCAGAGTTCTTGGGTATTGTTAGGCGGCCACTGACATTTCTAGCCTGCCGTATCTATGTTTCCTGGTAAAATTCCTGGGAAAATCCCATAGGAGAAAAATTCCACTTAGGCTAAGGGTTAGGTCAACATGAACTAATAGAGAAAAATGCACGTTGACATCAAATTCAGAGTGCTTGGGTATGGTTAGGAGGGCACTTACTTTTCTAGCTTACCCTATCTATGTTTCCTGGTAAAATACATAGAAAATCCCATTGGAGGAAAATTCCACTTATGGTTAGTAAGTTAGGGTTAGGTCACCATGAACTCATAGAGGAAAATGGTCATTGCCAACAAATTCATAATGCTTGGCTATGGTTAGGAGGGCACTGACTTTTCTACTCTGCCCTATCTATGTTTCCTGGTAAAGGATATGGGAAAATCCCATAGGAGTAAAATTGCACTTAGGATTACGGTTAAATCACCATGAACTCATAGAGCAAAATAGTCATCGCCAAAAAAACAAGAACAAAACAAAACGGGATTCTTGGGTACAGTTAGGAGGGCACTGACTTTTCTCGCCTACTCTATCTTTGTTTCCTGGTAAAATACATGGGAAAATCCCATAGGAGGAAAATTCTACTTAGTGTTAGGGTAAGGTCACAATGAACTCATAGATAAAAATGGACCTCGCCAACAAATTCAGAGTGATTTTGTATGGTTAGAAGGGCACTGACTTTTATCGCCTGCCCTGTCTATGTTTCCTGGTAAAATGGAAAGGAAAATCGCATAGGAGGAAAATTCCACTTAGGGTTAGGGTAAGGTCACAATGAACTCATAGATAAAAATGGACCTCGCCAACAAATTCAGAGTGATTTTGTATGGTTAGAAGGGCACTGACTTTTATAGCCTGCCCTTTCTATATTTGCTGCTGAAATATATGGGAAAATCCCATAGGAGGAAAATTCCACTTAGGCTTAGGGTTAGGTCAAAATGAACTCATAGAGCAAAATGGACGTGGCCAACAAATTCAGAGTGCTTGGGTAGTTTTAGGAGGGCACTGACTTTTCTAATCTGCCCTATCTATGTGTCCTGGTAAAATAAATGGGAAAATCCCTTAGGATGAAAATTCAGCTTAGGGTTAGGGTTAAGTCAACATGAACTCTTAGAGCAAAATGGACGTCGCCATGAAATTCAGAGCACTTGGGTATGGTAAGGAGGGCACTGACTTTTGTAGTCTGCCCTATCTACTGTATGTTTCCTGGTAAATAACATGGGAAAATCCCTTAGGAGGAAAATTCCACTTAGGGTTAGGGTTAGGTTACCATAAATAGAAAAATGGACATCGCCAACAAACTCAGAGTGCTTGGGTACGGTTAGGAGGGCACTGACTTTTCTAGCCTGCCCTATCTATCTTTCCTGGTAAATTACATGAGAAAATTCCATAGGAGGAAAAATTCCATTTAGCGTTAGGGTTAGGTCAAGATGAACTCATAGAGAAAAATGGACATCGCCAACAAATTCAGAGTGATTTTGTATGGTTAGTAGGGCACAGACTTTTCTTGCCTGCACTTTCTATATTTCCTGGTAAAATACATGGGAAAATCCCATTGGATGAAAATTCCACTTATGGTTAGGGTTAGGTCAACATGAACTCATTTATAAAAATGGACATCGACAACAAACTCAGAATTCTTGGGTACGGTTAGGAGGGCACTGACTTTTCTAGCCTGCCCTATCTATATTTCCTGGTAAAATATATGGGAAAATCCCATAGGAGGAATATTCCACTTAGGCTTAGGGTTAGGTCAACATGAACTAATGGAGCAAAACGGAAGTCGCCAAGAAATTCAGAGTGCTTGGCTATGGTTAGGAGGGCACTGACTTTTCTAGCCTGCCCTATCTATGTTTCCTGGTAAAATACATGGGAAAATTCCATAGGAGGAAAATTCCACTTAGGGTTAGGGTTAGGTCAACATGGACTCATAGAGCAAAATGGACTTTGCCAACAATCTCGGAATACTTGGGTACGGTTAGGAGAGCACTTTCTTTTCTATGTTGCTCTATCTATGTTTCCTGGTAAAATGCCAAGGAAAATCCCATAGGAGGAAAATTGCACTTAGGGTTAGGGTTAGATCAACATGAACTCATAGAGAAAAAAATGGACATTGCCAAAATATTCGGAATACTTTACGATGGTTAGGAGGGCACTTACTTTTCTAGGCTGCCCTATCTATGTTTCCCGGTAAAAGATATGGGAAAATCCCATAGGAATAAAATTGCACTTAGGATTACGGTTAAATAACCATGAACTCATAGAGCAAAATAGTCATCGCCAAAAAAAAAAAAATCAAACAAAACGGGACACAGAGTAGAAAAGTCAGTGCCCACCTAACCATAGCCAAGCACTCTGAATTTATTGGCAATGTCCATTTTCCTTTATGAGTTCATGGTGACCTAACACTTACCCTAAGTGGAATTTTCCTCTTATAGGATTTTCCCATCTATTGTACCAGGAAACATATATAGGGCAGGCTAGAAAGTTAAGTGCCCGCCTAACAATACCCAAGCACTCTGAATTTGATGGCGATGTCCATTTTTCTCTATGAGTTCATGTTGACCTAACCCTAACCCTAAGTGGAATTTTCCTCCTAAAGTATTTTCCCATTTATTTTACCAGGACACATAGATAGGCAGGCTAGAAAGGTCAGTGCCCGCCTAACAATACCAAAGCATTCTGAATTTGTTGGCGGTGTCCATTATTCTCTATGAGTTGATGTTGACCTAACACTAACCCTAAGTGGAATTTTCCTCCTAAGGGATTTTCCCATGTATTTTACCAGGAAACATATAGTAGATAGGGCAGACTACAAAAGTCACTGCCCTCCTAACCATAGCCAAGCACTCTGAATTTGCTGCTGAGGCCCATTTTCCTCTATGACTTCATGTTTACCTAACCCTAACCCTAAGTGGAATTTTCTTCCTATGGGATTTTCCCATGTATTTTACCAGGAAACATAGATAGGGCAAGCTAGAAAAGTCAATGCCCTCCTAACCCTACCTAAGAACTCTGAATTTCTAGGCGATATCGATTTTTCTCTATGAGTTCATTTTGACCAAACCCTAACCCTAAGTGGAATTTTCCTCCTAAGGGATTTTCCCATTTATTTTACCAGGACACATGGATAGGCAGAGTAAAAAAGTCAGTGCCCTCCTAACCATAGCCAAGCACTCTGAATTTGTTCGCAATGGCCATTTTCCTCTATGAGTTCATGGTGACCTAACCCTAACCTTAATAACCTTAGGTGGAATTTTCCTCTTATGGGATTTTCCCATCTATTGTATCAGGACACATAGATAGCAGCGTAAACAAGTCAGTGCCCTCCTAACCATACCCAAGTACTCTGAATTTCGTAGCGAGGTCCATTTTGCTCTATGAGTTCATGTTGACCTAACCCTAACCCTTAGTGGAATTTTCCTCCTATGGGATTTTCCCATCTATTTTACCAGGAAACATATATAGGGAAGGCTAGAAAGGTCAGTGCCCGCCTAACAATACCCAAGCACTCTGAATTTGTTGGTGATGTCCATTTTACTCTATGAGTTCATGTTGACCTAACCCTAACCCTAAGTGGAATTTTCCTCCTAAAGTATTTTCCCATTTATTTTACCAGGACACATAGATAGGCAGAGTAAAAAACTCAGTGCGCTCCTAATCATAGCCAAGCACTCTGAATTTATTGGCAATGTCCATTTTCCTCTATGAGTTCATGGTGACCTAACCCTAACCTTACTAACCCTAAGTGGAATTTTCCTCCAATGGGACTTTCCATGTATTTTACCAGGAAACATAGATAGGGCAAGTTAGAAAAATCAGTGCCCTCCTAACCGTACCCAAGTATTCTGAGTTTGTTGCCGATGTCAATTTTTCTATATGAGTTCATGGTGACCTAACCCTAACCCTAAGTGGAATTTTCCTCCTAAGGAATTTTCCCATGTATTTTACCATGAAACATACAGTAGATACAGCAGACTACAAAAGACAGTGCCCTCCTAACCATACCCAAGTACTCTGAATTTCTTGGCGAGGTCCATTTTGCTCTATGAGTTCATGTTGACCTAATCCTAACCCTAAGTGGAATTTTCCTCCTATGGGATTTTCTCATCTATTGTACCAGGAAACATATATAGGGCAGGCTAGAAAGGTCAGTGCCCGCCTAACAATACCCAAACATTCTGAATTTGTTGGCGACGTCCATTTTTCTCTATGAGTTCATGGTGACCTAACCCTAACCCTAAGTTTAATTTTCCTCCTTTTCTAGCCTGCCCTATCTACTTTTCCTGGTAAAATACATGGGAAAATCCTACAGGAGGAAAATTCCACTTAGGATTAGGGTTAGGTCACCATGAACTCATATAGAAAAATGAACATCGCCAATAAACTCAGCGTGCCTGGGTATGGTTTGGAGGGCACTGACCTTTATAGCCTACCCTATCTATATTTCCTGGTAAAATATATGGTAAAATCCCTTAGGAGGAAAATTTCACTTAGGGTTAGTAAGGTTAGGTTTAGGGCACCATGAACTCATAGAAAAAAATGGATATTGCCAAAAAATTCGGAATACTTGGGTACGGTTAGGAGGGCACTTAGTTTTGTAGGCTGCCCTATCTATGTTTCTTGGTAAAAGATATGGGAAAATCCCATAGGAGTAAAATTGCACTTAGGGTTAGGGTTAAGTCAACATGAACTAATGGAGGAAAATGGAAGTCGCCAAGAAATTCAGAGTGCTTGGGTATGGTTAGGAGGGCACTGACTTTTCTAGCCTGCCCTATCTATGTTTCCTGGTAAAATACATGGGAAAATCCCTTAGGAGATAAATTCATTTAGGGTTAGGGTTAGGTCAACATGAACTCATAGAGCAAAATGGACATCGCCAACAAATTCAGAGTCCGTGGGTATGGTTAGGAGGGCACTGACTTTTCTAGCCTGCCCTATATATGTTTCGTGGTAAAATAAATGGGAAAATCCCATAGGAGATAAATTACACTTAGGGTTAGTGTTAGGTCAACATGAACTCATAGAGCAAAATGGACATAGTCAACAAATTTTGATTTCTTGGGTATGGTTAGGAAGGAACTCACCTTTCTAGCCTGCCCTATCTATGTTTCCTGGTAAAATAAATGGGAAAATCGCATGGGAGGAAAATTCCACTTAGGGTTAGGGTTAGGTCAACATGAACTCATAGAAAAAAATGGACGTGGACATCAAATTCAGAGTGCTTGGGTACAGTTAGGAGAGCACATACTTTTCTAGGTTGCCCCATCTATGTTTCCTGGTAAAATGCAAAGGAAAATCGCATTGGAGGAAAATTCCACTTAGCGTTAAGGTTAGGTCAACATGAACTCATAGAGAAAAATGGACATCTCCAAAAAATTCAGAGTGCTTCGGTATTGTTACGCAGCACTGACCTTTCTAGCCTGCCCTATACATGTTTCCTGGTAAAAGAGATGGGAAAATCCCATAGGAGGAAAATTCCACTTAGGGTTAGGGTTAGGTCAACATGAACTCATAGAGCAAAATGGATGTCACCAAGCAATTCAAAGTGCTTGGGTATGGTTAGGAGGGCATTGACTTTTCTAGCTTGCCCTATCTATGTTTCCTGGTAAAATACATGGAAAATCCTATTGGAGGAAAATTCCAGTTAGGGTTAGGGTTAGGTTAAAATGAATTCATAGAGCATAATGGACGTCGTCAAGAAATTCAGAGTGCTTGGGAACGGTTAAGAGGGCAGTTTTTTTTCTAGCTTGCCCTATCTATGTTTCCTGGTAAAATACATGGAAAATCCTATTGGAGGAAAATTCCACTTAGGGTTAGTAAGGTTAGGGTTAGGTCACCACGAACTCATAGAGGAAAATGGACATTGCCAAAAAATTCAGAGTGCTTGGCTATTGTTAGGAGGGCACTGACTTTTGTACTCTGCCCTATCTATATGTCCTGGTAAAATAAATGGGAGAATCCCTTAGGAGGAAAATTCCGCTTAGGGTTAGGATTAAGTCAACATGAACTCATAGAGCAAAATGGACGTCGCCATGAAATTCAGAGTACTTGGGTATGGTAAGGAGGGCACTGACTTTTGTAGTCTGCCCTATCTACTGTATGTTTCCTGGTAAAATACATGGGAAAATCCCTTAGGAGGAAAATTCCACTTAGGGTTAGGGTTAGGTCACGATGAACTCATATAGAAAAATGGACATCGCCAACAAACTCAGAGTTCTTGGGTACGGTTAGGAGGGCACTGACTTTTCTAGCCTGCCCTATCTATGTTTCCTTGTAAATTACATGAGAAAATTCCATAGGAGGAAAAATTCCACTTAGGGTTAGCGTTAGGTCAAGATGAACTCATATATAAAAATGGACATCGCCAACAAATTCAGAGTGCTTTTGTATGGTTAGTAGGGCACAGACTTTTCTAGCCGGCACTTTCTATATTTCTTGGTAAAATACATGGGAAAATCCCATTGGAGGAAAATTCCACTTATGGTTAGGGTTAGGGCAACATGAACTCATACATAAAAATGGACATCACCAACAAACTCAGAGTGCTTGGGTACGGTTAGGAGGGCACTGACTTTTCTAGCCTGCCCTATCTATATTACCTGGTAAAATATATGGGAAAATCCCATAGGAGGAAAATTCCACTTAGGCTTAGGGTTAGGTCAACATGAACTAATGGAGCAAAATGGAAGTCGCCAAGAAATTCAGAGTGCTTTGGTATGTTTAGGAGGGCCATGATTTTCTAGCCTGCCCTATCTATGTTTCCTGGTAAAATACATGGGAAAATTCCACAGGAGGAAAATTCCACTTAGGGTTAGGGTTAGGTCAACACGAACTCATAGAGCAAAATGGACTTTGCCAACAATCTCGGAATAGTTGGGTACGGTTAGGAGAGCACTTACTTTTCTAGGTTGTTGTTGTTGTTAATTGCGAAGTCGTGTCCGACCCATCGCGACCCCATGGACAACATTCCTCCAGGTCTTCCTGTCCTCTACCATCTTCTGTAGTCCATTTAAATGGACTCTAGGTTGCTCTATCTATGTTTCCTGGTAAAATGCAAAGGAAAATCCTATAGGAGGAAAATTCCACTTATGGTTAGGGTTAGGGCAACATGAACTCATATATAAAAATGGACATCACCAACAAACTCAGAGTGCTTGGGTACGGTTAGGAGGGCACTGACTTTTCTAGCCTGCCCTATCTATATTACCTGGTAAAATATATGGGAAAATCCCATAGGAGGAAAATTCCACTTAGGCTTAGGGTTAGGTCAACATGAACTAATGGAGCAAAATGGAAGTCGCCAAGAAATTCAGAGTGCTTTGGTATGGTTAGGAGGGCCATGATTTTCTAGCCTGCCCTATCTATGTTTCCTGGTAAAATACATGGGAAAATTCCACAGCAGGAAAATTCCACTTAGGGTTAGGGTTAGGTCAACACGAACTCATAGAGCAAAATGGACTTTGCCAAGAATCTCGGAATAGTTGGGTACGGTTAGGAGAGCACTTACTTTTCTAGGTTGCTCTATCTATGTTTCCTGGTAAAATGCAAAGGAAAATCCTATAGGAGGAAAATTGCACTTAGGGTTAGGGTTAGATCAACATGAACTCATAGAGAAAAAAATGGACATTGCCAAAATATTCGGAATACTTTACTATGGTTAGGAGGGTACTTACTTTTCTAGGCTGCCCTATTCCCGGTAAAAGATATGGGAAAATCCGATAGGAGTTATATTGCACTTAGGATTACGGTTAAATAACCATGCACTCATAGAGCAAAATAGTCATCGCCAAAAAAACAACAACAAAAAAAAACGGGACACATAGATAGGCAGAGTAGAAAAGTAACTGCCCTCCTAACCGTACCCAAGCACTCTGAATTTGTTGATGACGTCCATTATGCTCTATGAATTCATGTTAACCTAACCCTAACCCTAACTGGAATTTTCCTCCAATAGGATTTTCCATGTATTTTACCAGGAAACATAGATAGGGCAAGCTAGAAAAGTCAGTGCCCTCCTAACCATACACAAGCACTTTGAATTTCTTGGTGACATCCATTATGCTCTATGAATTCATGTTAACCTAACCCTAACCCTAACTGGAATTTTCCTCCAATAGGATTTTCCATGTATTTTACCTGGAAACATAGATAGGGCAAGCTAGAAAAGTCAGTGCCCTCCTAACCATACCCAAGCACTATGAATTTCTTGTTGACATCCATTTTGCTCTATGAGTTCATGTTTACCTAACCCTAACCCTAAGTGGAATTTTCCTCCTAAGGTATTTTCCCATATATTTTACCAGGAAATATAGATAGGGTAGGCTACAAAGGTCAGTGCCCTCCAAACCATACCCAGGCACTCTGAATTTAATGGCAATGTCCATTTTTCTATATGAGTTCATGTTGACCTATCCCTAACCCTAAGTGGAATTTTCCTCCTATAGGATTTTCCCATGTATTTAACCAAGAAAAATAGATAGGGCAGGCTAGAAAAGGAAGAAAATTAAACTTAGGGTTAGGGTTAAGTCACCATGAACTCATAGAGAAAAATGGACATCGCCAACAAATTCAGAGTGCTTGGGTAGTGTTAGGAGGGCACTCACTTTTCTAGCTTGCCCTATCTATGTTTCCTGGTAAAATACATGGGAAAATCCCATAGGAGGACAATTCCACTTAGGGTTAGGGTTAGGTCAACATGAGCACACAGAGAAAAATGGACGTCGCCAACAAATTCAGAATGCTTGGGTATTGTTAGGCGGGCACTGACCTTTCTAGCCTGCCCTATATGTGTTTCCTGGTACAATAGATGAGAAAATCCCATAGGAGGAAAATTCCACTTAGGGTTAGGGTTAGGTCAACATGTACTCATAGAACAACATGGACCTCGCCAAGAAATTCAGAGTACTTGGGTATGGTTAGGAGGGCACTGTCTTTTGTAGTCTGCCCTATCTACTGTATGTTTCATAGTAAAATACATGGGAAAATTCCTTAGGAGGAAAATTCCACTTAGGGTTAGGGTTTGGTCACCATGAACTCATATAGAAAAATTGACATCGGCAACAAACTCAGAATACTTGGGTACGGTTAGGAGGGCACTTACTTTTCTAACTTGCCCTATCTATTTTTCCTGGTAAAGTACATGGAAAATCCCATTGGAGGAAAATTCAACTTAGGATTAGTAAGGTTAGGGTTAGGTCACCATGAACTCATAGGGGAAAATGGACATTGCCAACAAATTCAGAGTGCTTGGCTATGGTTAGGAGGGCACTGAGTTTTTTACTCTGCCTATCTATGTGTCCTGGTAAAATAAATGGGAAAATCCCTTAGAAGGAAAATTCCACTTAGGGTTAGGGTTAGGTCAACATGAATTCATAGAGTAAAATAGACATCACCAACAAATTCAGAGTTCTTGGCTATGGTTAGGAGGGCGCTGACTTTTTTACTCTGCCTATCTATGTGTCCTGGTAAAATAAATGGGAAAATCCCTTAGGAGGAAAATTCCACTTAGGGTTAGGGTTAGGTCACCATGAACTTATATAGAAAAATGGACATCGTCAACAAATTCTTATTTCTTGGGTATGGTTAGGAGGGCACTAACCTTTCTAGCCTGCCCTATCTATGTTTCCTGGTAAAATACATGGGAAAATCCCTTAGGAGGAAAATTCCACTTAGGGTTAGGGTTAGGTCAACATGAACTCACAGAGAAAAATGGACATCGCCAACAAATTAAGAGTGCTTGGGTATTGTTAGGCGGGCACTGACCTTTCTAGCCTGCCCTATATATGTTTCCTGGTACAATAGATGGGAAATCCCCTAGGAGGAAAATTCCAATTAGGGTTAGGGTTAGGTCAACATGAACTCATAGAGTAAAATGGACCTTGCCACGAAATTCAGAGTACTTGGGTATGGTTAGGAGGGCACTGACTTTTGTAGTCTGCGCTATCTAATGTATGTTTCCTGGTGAAATACATGGGAAAATCCCATAGGAGGAAAATTCCACTTAGGGTTAGGGTTAGGTCACCATGAACTCATATAGAAAAATGGACATAGCCAACAAACTCAGAATACTTGGGTACGGTTAGGAGGGCACTTACTTTTCTAACTTGCCCTATCTATTTTTCCTGGTAAAATACATGGAAAATCCCATTGGAGGAAAATAACTTAGGATTAGTAAGGTTAGGGTAAGGTCACCATGAACTTATAGAGGAAAATGGACATTGCCAACAAATTCAGAGTGCTTGACTATGGTTAGGAGGGCACTGACTTTTCTCTTCTGCCTATCTATGTGTCCTGGTAAAATAAATGGGAAAATCCAATTGGTGGAAAATTCCACTTAGGGTTAGGGTTAGGTCAACATGAACTCATAGAGAAAAATGGACATTGCCAACAAATTCAGAGTGCTTGGGTAGTGTTAGGAGGGCACTGACTTTTCTAGCTTGCCCTATCTATTTTTCCTGGTAAAATACATGGAAAATCCCATTGGAGGAAAATTCCACTTAGGATTAGTAAGGTTAGGGTTAGGTCACCATGAACTCATAGAGGAAAATGGACATTGCCAACAAATTCAGAGTGCTTGGCTATGGTTAGGAGGGTACTGACTTTTCTACTTTGCCTATCTATGTGTCCTGGTAAAATAAATGGGAAAATCCCTTAGGAGGAAAATTCCACTTAGGGTTAGGGTTAGGTCACCATGAACTCGTATAGAAAAATGGACATCGTCAACAAATTCTTATTTCTTGGGTATGGTTAGGAGGGCACTGACCTTTCTAGCATGCCCTATCTATGTTTCCTGGTAAAATACATGGGAAAATCCCTTAGGAGGAAAATTCCACTTAGGGTTAGGGTTAGGTCACAATGAACTCATAGAGAAAAATGGACATCGCCAACAAACTCAGAATACTTGGGTATGGTTAGGAGGGCACTTACTTTTCTAACTTGCCCTATCTATTTTTCCTGGTAAAATACATGGAAAATCCCATTGGAGGAAAATTCCACTTAGGATTAGTAAGGTTAGGGTTAGGTCACCATGAACTCATAGAGGAAAATGGACATTGCCAACAAATTCAGAGTGCTTGGCTATGGTTAGGAGGGTACTGACTTTTCTACTCTGCCTATCTATGTGTCCTGGTAAAATAAATGGGAAAATCCCATAGGTGGAAAATTCCACTTAGGGTTAGGTCAACATGAACTCATAAAGAAAAATGGACATCGCCAACAAATTCAGAGTGCTTGGGTATTGTTAGGCCGGCACTGACCTAAGTGGAATTTTCCTCCTAAGGGATTTTCCCCTGTATTTTACCAGGAAACATAGATAGGGCAGGCTAGAAAGGTCAGTGCCCTCCTAACCATACCTAAGAAATAAGAATTTGTTGACGATGTCCATTTTTCTATATGAGTTCATGGTGACCTAACCCTAACCCTAAGTGGAATTTTCCTCCTATGGGATTTTCCCATGTATTTTACCAGGAATCATAGATAGGGCAAGCTAGAAAAGTCAGTGCCCTCCTAACACTACCCCAAGCACTCTGAATTTGTTGGCAATGTCCATTTTTCTCTATGAGTTCATGTTGACCTAACCCTAACCCTAAGAGGAATTTTCCTCCTATGGGATTTTCCCAAGTATTTTACCAGGAAACATATATAGGGAGGCTAGAAAGGTCAGTGCCCCCCTAACAATACCCAAGCGCTCTGAATTTGTTGGCGATGTCTATTTTTCTATATGAGTTCATGGTGACCTAACCCTAACCCTAAGTGGAATTTTCCTCCGAAGGGATTTTCCCATGTATTTCCCCAGGAAACATACAGTAGATAGCGCAGACTACAAAAGTCAGTGCGCTCCTAACCATACCCAAGTACTCTAAATTTCGTGGCGAGGTCCATTTTGTTCTATGAGTTCATGTTGACCTAACCCTAACCCTAAGTGGAATTTTCCACCTATGGGATTTTCCCATCTATTGTACCAGGAAACATATATAGGGCAGGCTAGAAAGGTCAGTGCCCGGCTAACAATACCCAAGCACTTTTAATTTGTTGGCGATGTCCATTTTTCTCTATGAGTTCATGTTGACCTAACCCTAGCCCTAAGTGGAATTTTCCTCCTAAGGGATTTTCCCATGTATTTTACCAGGAAACATAGATAGGCAGAGTAAAAAAGTCAGTGCCCTCCTAACCATAGCCAAGCACTCTCAATTTGTGGGCAATATCCATTTTCCTCTATGAGTTCATGGTGACCTAACCCTAACCTTAGTAACCCTAAGTGGAATTTTCTTCCTTTGGGATTTTCCCATGTATTTTACCAGGAAACATAGATAGGGCAAGCTAGAAAGGTCAGTGCCCTCCTAACCATACCTAAGAAATAAGAATTTGTTGACGATGTCCATTTTTCTATATGAGTTCATGGTGACCTAACCCTAACCCTAAGTGGAATTTTCCTCCTAAGGGATTTTCCCATTTATTTTACCAGGACACATAGATAGGCAGAGTAAAAAAGTCAGTGCCCTCCTAACCATAGCCAAGCACTCTGAATTTGTGGGCAATATCCATTTTCCTCTATGAGTTCATGGTGACCTAACCCTAACCTTACTAACCCTAAGTGGAATTTTCCTGCTATGGGATTTTCCCATGTATTTTACCAGGAAACAGAGATAGGGCAACCTAGAAAAGTCAGTGCCCTCCTAACACTACCCCAAGCACTCTGAATTTGTTGGCAATGTCCATTTTTCACTATGCATTCATGTTGACCTAACCCTAAACCTAAGAGGAATTTTCCTCCTATGAGATTTTCCCAAGTATTTTACCAGGAAACATATATAGGGCAGGATAGAAAGGTCAGTTCCCGCCTAACAATACCCAAGCACTCTGAATTTGTGGGCAATATCCATTTTCCTCTATGAGTTCATGGTGACCTAACCCTAACCCTAAGTGGAATTTTCCTCCTAAGGGATTTCCCCATGTGTTTTACCAGGAAACATATAGTAGATAGGGCAGACTACAAAAGTCAGTGCCGTCCTAACCATACCCAAGTACTCTAAATTTCGTGGCGAGGTCCATTTTGTTCTATGAGTTCATGTTGACCTAACCCTAACGCTAAGTGGAATTTTCCACCTATGGGATTTCCCCATCTATTGTACCAGGAAACATATATAGGGCAGGCTAGAAAGGTCAGTGCCCGCCTAACAATACCCAAGCACTTTTAATTTGTTGGTGATGTCCATTTTTCTCTATGAGTTCATGTTGACCTAACCCTAACCCTAAGTGTAATTTTCCTCCTAAGGGATTTTCCCATGTATTTTACCAGGAAACATAGATAGGCAGAGTAAAAAAGTCAGTGCCCTCCTAACCATAGCCAAGCACTCTGAATTTGTGGGCAATATCCATTTTCCTCTATGAGTTCATGGTGAACTAACCCTAACCTTAATAACCTTAGGTGGAATTTTCCTCCTATGGGATTTTCCCATGTATTTTACCAGGAAACATAGACAGGGCAAGCTAGAAAAGTCAGTGCCCTCCTAACACTACCCAAGCACTCTGAATTTGTTGGCAATGTCCATTTTTCACTATGCATGCATGTTGACCTAACCCTAAACCTAAGAGGAATTTTCCTCCTATGAGATTTTCCCAAGTATTTTACCAGGAAACATATATAGGGCAGGATAGAAAGGTCAGTGCCCGCCTAACAATACCCAAGCACTTTTAATTTGTTGGCGATGTCCATTTTTCTCTATGAGTTCATGTTGACCTAACCCGAGCCCTAAGTGGAATTTTCCTCCTAAGGGATTTTCCCATGTATTTTACCAGGAAACATAGATAGGCAGAGTAAAAAAGTCAGTGCCCTCCTAACCATAGCCAAGCACTCTGAATTTGTGGGCAATATCCATTTTCCTCTATGAGTTCATGGTGACCTAACCCTAACCTTAGTAACCCTAAGTGGAATTTTCTTCCTTTGGGATTTTCCCATGTATTTTACCAGGAAACATAGATAGGGCAAGCTAGAAAGGTCAGTGCCCTCCTAACCATACCTAAGAAATAAGAATTTGTTGACGATGTCCATTTTTCTATATGAGTTCATGGTGACCTAACCCTAACCCTAAGTGGAATTTTCCTCCTAAGGGATTTTCCCATTTATTTTACCAGGACACATAGATAGGCAGAGTAAAAAAGTCAGTGCCCTCCTAACCATAGCCAAGCACTCTGAATTTGTGGGCAATATCCATTTTCCTCGATGAGTTCATGGTGACCTAACCCTAACCTTAGTAACCCTAAGTGGAATTTTCTTCCTTTGGGATTTTCCCATGTATTTTACCAGGAAACATAGATAGGGCAAGCTAGAAAGGTCAGTGCCCTCCTAACCATACCTAAGAAATAAGAATTTGTTGACGATGTCCATTTTTCTATATGAGTTCATGGTGACCTAACCCTAACCCTAAGTGGAATTTTCCTCCTAAGGGATTTTCCCATTTATTTTACCAGGACACATAGATAGGCAGAGTAAAAAAGTCAGTGCCCTCCTAACCATAGCCAAGCACTCTGAATTTGTGGGCAATATCCATTTTCCTCTATGAGTTCATGGTGACCTAACCCTAACCTTAGTAACCCTAAGTGGAATTTTCTTCCTTTGGGATTTTCCCATGTATTTTACCAGGAAACATAGATAGGGCAAGCTAGAAAGGTCAGTGCCCTCCTAACCATACCTAAGAAATAAGAATTTGTTGACGATGTCCATTTTTCTATATGAGTTCATGGTGACCTAACCCTAACCCTAAGTGGAATTTTCCTCCTAAGGGATTTTCCCATTTATTTTACCAGGACACATAGATAGGCAGAGTAAAAAAGTCAGTGCCCTCCTAACCATAGCCAAGCACTCTGAATTTGTGGGCAATATCCATTTTCCTCTATGAGTTCATGGTGACCTAACCCTAACCTTAGTAACCCTAAGTGGAATTTTCTTCCTTTGGGATTTTCCCATGTATTTTACCAGGAAACATAGATAGGGCAAGCTAGAAAGGTCAGTGCCCTCCTAACCATACCTAAGAAATAAGAATTTGTTGACGATGTCCATTTTTCTATATGAGTTCATGGTGACCTAACCCTAACCCTAAGTGGAATTTTCCTCCTAAGGGATTTTCCCATTTATTTTACCAGGACACATAGATAGGCAGAGTAAAAAAGTCAGTGCCCTCCTAACCATAGCCAAGCACTCTGAATTTGTGGGCAATATCCATTTTCCTCTATGAGTTCATGGTGACCTAACCCTAACCTTACTAACCCTAAGTGGAATTTTCCTGCTATGGGATTTTCCCATGTATTTTACCAGGAACATAGAGGGCAAAGCTAGAAAGTCAGTGCCCTCCTAACCATACCTAAGAAATAAAAATTTGTTGACGATGTCCATTTTTCTATATGAGTTCCATGGTGACCTAACCCTAACCCTAAGTGGAATTTTCCTCCTAAGGGATTTTCCCATTTATTTTACCAGGACACATAGATAGGCAGAGTAAAAAAGTCAGTGCCCTCCTAACCATAGCCAAGCACTCTGAATTTGTGGGCAATATCCATTTTCCTCTATGAGTTCATGGTGACCTAACCCTAACCTTACTAACCCTAAGTGGAATTTTCCTGCTATGGGATTTTCCCATGTATTTTACCAGGAAACAGAGATAGGGCAACCTAGAAAAGTCAGTGCCCTCCTAACACTACCCCAAGCACTCTGAATTTGTTGGCAATGTCCATTTTTCACTATGCATTCATGTTGACCTAACCCTAAACCTAAGAGGAATTTTCCTCCTATGAGATTTTCCCAAGTATTTTACCAGGAAACATATATAGGGCAGGATAGAAAGGTCAGTTCCCGCCTAACAATACCCAAGCACTCTGAATTTGTGGGCAATATCCATTTTCCTCTATGAGTTCATGGTGACCTAACCCTAACCCTAAGTGGAATTTTCCTCCTAAGGGATTTCCCCATGTGTTTTACCAGGAAACATATAGTAGATAGGGCAGACTACAAAAGTCAGTGCCGTCCTAACCATACCCAAGTACTCTAAATTTTCGTGGCGAGGTCCATTTTTGTTCTATGATTTCATGTTGACCTAACCCTAACGCTAAGTGGAATTTTCCCCTATGGGATTTCCCCATCTATTGTACCAGGAAACATATATAGGGCAGGCTAGAAAGGTCAGTGCCCGCCTAACAATACCCAAGCACTTTTAATTTGTTGGTGATGTTTATTTTTCTCTATGAGTTCATGTTGACCTAACCCTAACCCTAAGTGGAATTTTCCTCCTAAGGGATTTTCCCATGTATTTTACCAGGAAACATAGATAGGCAGAGTAAAAAAGTCAGTGCCCTCCTAACCATAGCCAAGCACTCTGAATTTGTGGGCAATATCCATTTTCCTCTATGAGTTCATGGTGAACTAACCCTAACCTTAATAACCTTAGGTGGAATTTTCCTCCTATGGGATTTTCCCATGTATTTTACCAGGAAACATAGACAGGGCAAGCTAGAAAAGTCAGTGCCCTCCTAACACTACCCAAGCACTCTGAATTTGTTGGCAATGTCCATTTTTCACTATGCATGCATGTTGACCTAACCCTAAACCTAAGAGGAATTTTCCTCCTATGAGATTTTCCCAAGTATTTTACCAGGAAACATATATAGGGCAGGTTAGAAAGGTTAGTGCCCGCCTAAAAATACCCAAGCACTCTGAATTTGTTGGCGATGTCCATTTTTCTCTATGAGTTGATGTTGACCAAACCCTAACCCTAAGTGGAATTTTCCTCCTAAGGGATTTTCCCATGTGTTTTACCAGGAAACATATAGTAGATAGGGCAGACTATAAAAGTCACTGCCCTCCAAACCATAGCCAAGCACTCTGAATTTGCTGGTGAGGCCCATTTTGCTCTATGACTTCATGTTGACCTAACCCTAAACCTAAGAGGAATTTTCCTCCTATGAGATTTTCCCAAGTATTTTACCAGGAAACATATATAGGGCAGGATAGAAAGGTCAGTGCCCGCCTAACAATAACCAAGCACTCTGAATTTGTTGGCGATGTCCATTTTTCTCTATGAGTTGATGTTGACCAAACCCTAACCCTAAGTGGAATTTTCCTCCTAAGGGATTTTCACATGTGTTTTACCAGGAAACATATAGTAGATAGGGCAGACTACAAAAGTCAGTGCCGTCCTAACCATACCCAAGTACTCTAAATTTCGTGGTGAGGTCCATTTTGTTCTATGAGTTCATGTTGACCTAACCCTAACCCTAAGTGGAATTTTCCACCTATGGGATTTCCCCATCTATTGTACCAGGAAACATATATAGGGCAGGCTAGAAAGTTCAGTGCCCGCCTAACAATACCCAAGCACTTTTAATTTGTTGGCGATGTCCATTTTTCTCTATGAGTTCATGTTGACCTAACCCTAACCCTAAGTGGAATTTTGCTCCTAATGGATTTTCCCATGTATTTTACCAGGAAACATAGATAGGCAGAGTAAAAAAGTCAGTGCCCTCCTAACCATAGCCAAGCACTCTGAATTTGTGGGCAATATCCATTTTCCTCTATGAGTTCATGGTGACCTAACCCTAACCTTACTAACCCTAAGTGGAATTTTCCTCCTATGGGATTTTCCCATGTATTTTACCAGGAAACATAGACAGGGCAAGCTAGAAAAGTCAGTGCCCTCCTAACCATATCCAAGAATTCAGAATTTGTTAATGATGTCCATTTTTGTATATGAGTTCATGTTGACCTAACCCTAACCCTAAGTGTAATTTTCCTCCTAAGGGATTTTCCCATGTATTTTACCAGGAAACATAGATAGGGCAAGCTACAAAAGTCAGTGCCCTCCTAACCATAGCCAAGCACTCTGAATTTGTGGGCAATATCCATTTTCCTCTATGAGTTCATGGTGACCTAACCCTAACCTTACTAACCCTAAGTGGAATTTTCCTCCTATGGGATTTTCCCATGTATTTTACCAGGAAACATAGATAGGGCAAGCTAGAAAAGTCAGTGCCCTCCTAACACTACCCAAGCACTCTGAATTTGTTGGCAATGTCCATTTTTCACTATGCATTCATGTTGACCTAACCCTAACTCTAAGTGGAATTTTCCTCCTAAGGGATTTTCCCATTTATTTTACCAGAACACATAGATAGGCAGAGTAAAAAAGTCAGTGCCCTCCTAACCATAGCCAAGCATTTTGAATTTGTTCGCAATGGCCATTTTCTTCTATGGGTTCATGGTGACCTAACCCTAACCTTACTAACCTTAAGTGGAATTTTCCTCCTATGGGATTATCCCATCTATTGTACCAGGACACATAGATAGGCAAAGGAAACCAGTCATATAGAAAGGGCAGGTTATAAAAGTCAGTGCCCTTCTAACCATACAAAATCACTCTGAATTTATTGGCGAGGTCCATTTTTATCTATGAGTTCATTGTGACCTTACCCTAACCCTAAGTGGAATTTTCCTCCTATGTGATTTTCCTTTCCCTTTTACCAGGAAACATAGATAGGGCAACCTAGAAAAATGTGTGCTCTCCTAACCGTACCCAAGTATTCTGAGTTGTTGGCGATGTCCATTTTTATCTATGAGTTCATTGTGACCTAACCCTAACACTAAGTAGAATTTTCCACCTATGGGTTTTTCCCATGTATTTTACCAGGAAACCTAGATAGGCAGAGTAAAAAAGTCAGTGCCCTCCTAAACATAGCCAAGCACTCTGAATTTCTTGGTGACTTCCATTTTGCTCCATTAGTTCATGTTGACTTAACCCTAACCCTAAGTGCAATTTTACTCCTATGGGATTCTCCCATATCTTTTACCAGGAAACATAGATAGTGCAGCCTAGAACACTAAGGGCCCTCCTAACCGTACCCAAGTATTCCGAATTTCTTGGCAATGTCCATTTTTTTCTATGAGATCATGGTGACCTAAGCCTAACCTTACTAACCCTAAGTGAAATTTTCCTCCTAAGGGATTTTCCCATATACTTTTACCAGGAAACATAGATAGGGTAAGCTAGAAAAGTAAGTGCCCTCCTAACCGTACCCAAGCACTCTGAATTTGATGTCCACGGCCATGTTTCTCTATGAGTTCATGTTGACCTAACCCTTAGCCTAAGTGTAATTTTTCTCCTATGGGATTTTCCCAAGAATTTTACCAGGAAACATAGATAGGGCAGGCTAGAAATGTCAGTGCCCGCCTAACAATACCCAAGAACTCTGAATTTGTTGGCGATGAGAATTTTTCTCTATGAGTTCATGTTGACTTAACCCTAACCCTAAGTGGAATTTTCCTCCTATGCGATTTTCCCCTTTATTTTATCAGGAAACATAGATAGGGCAGTCTAGAAAGGTCAGTGCCCTTCTAACCATACCCAAGAAATCAGAATTTGTTGACTATGTCCATTTTTCTCTATGACTTCATGTTGACCTAACCCTAACCCTAAGTGGAATTTTCCTCCTATGGGATTTTCCCATGTATTTTACCAGGAAACATAGATAGGGCAAGCTAGAAAAGTCAATGCCCTCCTAACACTACCTAAGAACTCTTAATTTCTAGGCGACGTCGATTTTTCTCTATGAGTTCATTTTGACCAAACCCTAACCCTAAGTGGAATTTTCCTCCTAAGGGATTTTCCCATTTATTTTACCAGGACACATAGATAGGCAGAGTAGAAAAGTCAGTGCCCTCCTAACCATACCCAAGTACTCTGAATTTCGTAGCGAGGTCCATTTTTATCTATGAGTTCATTGTGACCTAACCCTAACCCTAAGTGGAATTTTCCTCCTATGGGATTTTCCCATCTATTGTACCAGGAAACATATATAGGGAAGGCTAGAAAGGTCAGTGCCCGCCTAACAATACCCAAGCACTCTGAATTTGTTGGTGATGTCCATTTTACTCTATGAGTTCATGTTGACCTAACCCTAACCCTAAGTGGAATTTTCCTCCTAAGGTATTTTCCCATTTATTTTACCAGGACACATAGATAGGCAGAGTAAAAAACTCAGTGCGCTCCTAATCATAGCCAAGCACTCTGAATTTATTGGCAATGTCCATTTTCCTCTATGAGTTCATGGTGACCTAACCCTAACCTTACTAACCCTAAGTGGAATTTTCCTCCTATGGGATTTTCCCATCTATTGTACCAGGAAACATATATAGGGAAGGCTAGAAAGGTCAGTGGCCGCCTAACAATACCCAAGCACTCTGAATTTGTTGGTGATGTCCATTTTACTCTATGAGTTCATGTTGACCTAACCCTAACCCTAAGTGGAATTTTCCTCCTAAGGTATTTTCCCATTTATTTTACCAGGACACATAGATAGGCAGAGTAAAAAACTCAGTGCGCTCCTAATCATAGCCAAGCACTCTGAATTTATTGGCAATGTCCATTTTCCTCTATGAGTTCATGGTGACCTAACCCTAACCTTACTAACCCTAAGTGGAATTTTTTTCCAATGGGACTTTGCATGTATTTTACCAGGAAACATAGATAGGGCAAGTTAGAAAAGTCAGTGCCCTCCTAACCGTACCCAAGTATTCTGAGTTTGTTGCCGATGTCAATTTTTCTATATGAGTTCATGGTGACCTAACCCTAACCCTAAGTGGAATTTTCCTCCTAAGGAATTTTCCCATGTATTTTACCATGAAACATACAGTAGATACAGCAGACTACAAAAGACAGTGCCCTCCTAACCATACCCAAGTACTCTGAATTTCTTGGCGAGGTCCATTTTGCTCTATGAGTTCATGTTGACCTAATCCTAACCCTAAGTGGAATTTTCCTCCTATGGGATTTTCTCATCTATTGTACCAGGAAACATATATAGGGCAGGCTAGAAAGGTCAGTGCCCGCCTAACAATACCCAAGCATTCTGAATTTGTTGGCGACGTCCATTTTTCTCTATGAGTTCATGGTGACCTAACCCTAAGTTTAATTTTCCTCCTTATCTAGCCTACCCTATCTACTTTTCCTGGTAAAATACATGGGAAAATCTTATAGGAGGAAAATTCCACTTAGGGTTAGGGTTAGGTCAACATGAACTCATATAGAAAAATGAACATCGCCAATAAACTCAGAGTGCCTGGGTATGGTTTGGAGGGCACTGAACTTTATAGCCTACCCTATCTATATTTCCTGGTAAAATATATGGTAAAATCCCTTAGGAGTAAAATTTCACTTAGGGTTAGTAAGGTTAGGCTTAGGTCACCATGAACTCATAGAAAAAAATGGATATTGCCAAAAAATTCGGAATACTTGGGTACGGTTAGGAGGGCACTTAGTTTTGTAGGCTGCCCTATCTATGTTTCTTGGTAAAAGATATGGGAAAATCCCATAGGAGTAAAATTGCACTTAGGGTTAGGGTTAAGTCAACATGAACCATAGTAAAGTCATAGAGCAAAATGGGCCTCACCAGCAAATTCTGAGTGCTTGGCTACGGGTAGGAGGGCAGTGACTTTTATAGTCTTCCCTATCTACTATATATTTCCTGGTAAAACACATTTGAAAATCCCTTATGAGGAAAATTCCACTTAGGGTTAGGGTTTGGTCAACATCAACTCATAGAGAAAAATGGACATCGCCAACAAATTCAGAGCGCTTGGGTATTGGTAGGCGGGCACTGACCTTTCTAACCTGCCCTATATATGTTTCCTGGTAAAATACTTGGGAAAATCTCATAGGAGAAAAATTCCACTTAGGGTTAGGGTTACGTCAACATGAACTCATAGAGAAAAATGGACATCGCCATCAAATTCATAGTGCTTGGGTAGTGTTAGGAGGGCACTGACTTTTCTAGCTTGCCCTATCTATGTTTCCTGGTACAATAGATGGGAAAATCCCATTGGAGAAAAATTCCACTTAGCGTTAGTAAGGTTAGGGTTAGGTCACCATCAACTCACAGAGGAAAATGGACATTGCCAGTAAATTCAGAGTGCTTGGCTATGGTTAGGAGGGCACTGAATTTTTTACTCCACCTACCTATGTGTCCTGGTAAAATAAATGGGAAAATCCCTTAGGAGGAAAATTCCATTTAGGGTTAGGGTTAGGTCACCATAAACTCATATAGAAAAATGGACATTGCCAACAAACTCAGGATACTTAGGTTCGGTTAGGAAGGCACTGACTTTTCTAAGTTGCCCTATCTATGTTTCCTGGTAAAATACACAGGAAAATCCCATAGGAGGAAAATTCTACTTAGGTCACCATGAACTCATAGATGAAAATGGATATTGCCAACAAATTCAGAATGCTTGGCTATGGTTAGGAGGGCACTGACTTTTGTAGTCTGCCCTATCTACTGTATGTTTCCTGGTACAATACATGGGAAAATCCCATAGGAGGAAAATTCCACTTAGGGTTAGGGTTAGGTCAACATGAACTCATAGAGAAAAATGGACATCACCAACAAACTCAGGATACTTAGGTACGGTTAGGAGGGCACTGACTTTTCTAACTTGCCCTATCTATGTTTCCTGGTAAAATACACGGGAAAATCCCATAGGAGGAAAATTCCACTTAGGTCACCATGAACTCATAGAGGAAGATGGATATTGCCAACAAATTCAGAGTGCTTGGCTATGGTTAGGAGGGCACTGACTTTTGTAGTCTACCCTATCTACTGTATGTTTCCTGGTACAATAGATGGGAAAATCCCATAGGAGGAAAATTCCACTTAGGGTTAGGGTTAGGTCAACATGAACTCATAGAGAAAAATGGACATGGGCAACAAATTCAGAGTGCTTGGGTAGTGTTAGGAGGGCACTGACTTTTCTAGCTTGCCCTTTCTATGTTTCCTGGTAAAAAAATGGAAAATCCCATTGGAGAAAAATTCCACTTAGGGTTAGTAAGGTTAGGGTTAGGTCACCATGAACTCATAGAGGAAAATGGATATTGCCAACAAATTCAGAATGCTTGGCGATGGTTAGGAGGGCACTGAATTTTTTAATCCACCTACCTATGTGTCCTGGTAAAATAAATGGGAAAATCCCTTAGGAGGAAAATTCCACTTAGGGTTAGGGTTAGGTCACCATAAACTCATATAGAAAAATGGACATTGCCAACAAATTCAGAGTGCTTGGCTACGGTTAGGAGGGAACTGACTTTTGTAGTCTGCCCTATCTATGTGTCCTGGTAAAAAAATGGAAAATCCCATTGGAGAAAAATTCCACTTAGGGTTAGTAAGGTTAGGGTTAGGTCACCATGAACTCATAGAGAAAAATTGACATTGCCAACAAATTCAGAGTGCTTGGCTATGATTAGGAGGGCACTGACTATTTTACTCTGCCTATCTATGTGTCCTGGTAAAATAAATGGGAAAATCCCTTAGGAGGAAAATTCCTCTTAGGTCAGTGCCGGCCTAACAATACCCAAGCACTCTGAATTTGTTGGCGATGTCCATTTTTCTTTATGAGTTCATGTTGACCTAACTCTAACCCTAAGTGGAATTTTCCACCTATGGGATTTTCCCATTTATTTTACCAGGACACATAGATAGGCAGAGTAAAAAAGTCAGTGCGCTTCTAACCATAGCCAAGCACTCTGAATTTGTTGGCAATATCCATTTTCCTCTATGAGTTCATGGTGACCTAAACCTAACCTTACTAACCCTAAGTGGAATTTTCCTCCAATGGGATTTTCCCATGTATTTTACCAGGAAACATAGATAGGGCAAGCTAGAAAAGTCAGTGCCCTCCTAACACTACCCAAGCACTTTGAATTTGTTGGCAATGTCCATTTTTCTCTATGAGTTCATGTTGACCTAACCCTAACCCTAAGAGGAATTTTCCTCCTATGCGATTTTCCCAAGTATTTTACCAGGAAACATATATAGGGCAGGCTAGAAAGGTCAGTGCCCGCCTAACAATACCCAAGCACTCTGAATTTGTTGGCGATATCCATTTTTCTCTATGAGTTCATGTTTACCTAACCCTAACCCTAAGTGGAATTTTCCACCTATGGGATTTTCCCATTTATTTTACCAGGACACATAGATAGGCAGAGTAGAAAAGTCAGTGCCCTCCTAACCATAGCCAAGCATTCTGAATTTGTTGGCAATGTCCTTTTTCCTCTATGAGTTCATGGTGACCTAACCCTACCCTTACTAATCCTAAGTTGAAGTTTCCTCCAATGGGATTTTCCATGTATTTTACCAGGAAAAATAGATAGGGCAAGTTAGAAAAGTAAGTGCCCTCCTAACCGTACCCAAGTATTCTGAGTTTGTTGCCGATGTCAATTTTTCTATATGAGTTCATGGTGACCTAACCCTAACCCTAAGTGGAATTTTCCTCCTAAGGAATTTTCCCATGTATTTTACCATGAAACATACAGTAGATAGGGCAGACTACAAAAGACAGTGCCCTCCTAACCATACCCAAGTACTCTGAATTTCTTGGCGAGGTCCATTTTGCTCTATAAGTTCATGTTGACCTAACCCTAACCCTAAGTGGAATTTTCCTCCTATGGGATTTTCTCATCTATTGTACCAGGAAACACATATAGGGCAGGCTAGAAAGGTCAGTGCCGGCCTAACAATACCCAAGCATTCTGAATTTGTTGGCGACGTCCATTTTTCTCTGTGAGCTCATGTTGACCTAACCCTAACTATAAGTGGAATTGTCCTCCTATGGGATTTTCCCATGTATTTTACCAGGAAACATAGATAGGGCAAGCTAGAAAAGTGAGTGCCCTCCTAAAACTACCCAAGCACTCTTAATTTGTTGGCGATGTCCATTTTAGTCTATGAGTTCATGGTGACCTAACCCTAACCCTAAGTGGAATTTTCCTCCTACGGGATATTCCCATGTATTTTACCAGGAAACATAGATAGGGAGGCTAGGAAGGTCAGTGCCCTCCTAACTATACTCAAGAAATCAGAATTTGTTGACGATGTCTATTTTTCTATATGAGTTCATGTTGACCTAACCCTAACCCTAAGTGGAATTTTCCTTTTAAGGGATTTTCCCATTTATTTTACCAGGACACATAGATAGGCAGAGTAAAACACTCAGTGCCCTCCTAACCATAGCCAAGCACTCTGAATTTATTGGAAATGTCCATTTTCCTCTATGAGAATTTTCCTCCTATGGGATTTTCCCATCTATTGTACCAGGAAACATATATAGGGCAGGCTAGAAAGGTCAGTGCCCACCTAACAATACCCAAGCACTCTGAATTTGTTGGCGATGTCCATTTTACTTTATGAGTTCATTTTGACCTAACCCTAACCCTAAGTGGAATTTTCCTCCTATCGGATTTTCCCATCTATTGTACCAGGAAACATACAGTAGATAGGGCAGAGTAAAAAACGCAGTGCCCTCCTAACCATAGCCAAGCACTCTGAATTTGTTGGCAATATCCATTTTCCTCTATGAGTTCATGGTGACCTAACCCTAACCCTAAGTGGAATTTTCCTCCAATGGGACTTTCCATGTATTTTACCAGGAAACATAGATAGGGCAAGTTAGAAAAGTAAGTGCCCTGCTAACCGTACCCAAGTATTCTGAGTTTGTTGCCGATGTCAATTTTTCTATATGAGTTCATGGTGACCTAACCCTAACCCTAAGTGGAATTTTCCTCGTAAGGAATTTTCCCATGTATTTTACCAGGAAACATAGATAGGGCAAGTTAGAAAAGACAGTGCCCTCCTAACCATAGCCAAGTACTCTGAATTTATTGGCGAGGTCCATTTTGCTCTATAAGTTCATGTTGACCTAACCCTAACCCTAAGTGGAATTTTCCTCCTATGAAATTTTCCCATTTATTGTACCAGGAAACATATATAGGGCAGGCTAGAAAGGTCAATGCCGGCCTAACAATACCCAAGCATTCTGAATTTGTTCGCGACGTCCATTTTTCTCTCTGAGTTCATTTTGACCTAACCCTAACTCTAAGTGGAATTTTCCTCCTATGGGATTTCCCTATGTATTTTAGCAGGAAATATAGAAAGGGCAAGCTATAAAAGTCAGTGCCCTTCTAACCATACAAAATCACTCTGAATTTGTTGGCGAGGTCCATTTTTATCTATGAGTTCATGTTGACCTAACCCTAACTCTAAGTGGAATTTTCCTCCTATGCGATTTTCCTTTGCATTTTACCAGGAAACATAGATAGGGCAACCTAGAAAAGTATGTGATCTCCTAACCGTACCCAAGTATTCCGTGATTGTTGGCGATGTCCATTTTTATCTATGAGTTCATTGTGACCTAACCCTAACCCTAAGTAGAATTTTCCTCCTTTTCTATCTTGCCCCATTTATGTTTCCTGGTAAAATACATGGGAAAATCCCTTAAGAGGAAAATTCCATTTAGGGTTAGGGTTAGGTCACCATGAACTCATATAGAAAAATGGACATTGCCAACAAATTCAGAGTGCGTGGCTATGATTAGGAGGGCACTGACTATTTTACTATGCCTATCTATGTGTCCTGGTAAAATAAATGGGAAAATTCCTTAGGAGGAAATTTCCACTTAGGGTTAGGGTTAGGTCACCATGAACTCATATAGAAAAATGGACATTGCCAACAAATTCAGAGTGCGTGGCTATGATTAGGAGGGCACTGACTTTTTTACTCTGCCTATCTATGTGTCCTGGTAAAATAAATGGGAAAATTCCTTAGGAGGAAATTTCCACTTAGGGTTAGGGTTAGGTCACCATGAACTAATATAGAAAAATGGACATCGTCAACAAATTCTGATTTCTTGGGTATGGTTAGGAGGTCACTTACTTTTCTAACTTGCCATATGTATGTTTCCTGGTTAAAATACATGGAAAATCCCATAGGAGGAAAATTCCACTTAGGGTTAGGTTTAGGTCAACATGAACTCATAGAGCAAAATGGACTTTGCCAAGAAATTCAGAGTGCTTGGGTATTGTTAGGCGGGCACTGACCTTTCTACCCTGCCCTATATATGTTTCATGGTAAAATACATTGAAAATCCTATTGGAGGAAAATTCCACTTAGGGTTAGTAAGGTTAGGGTTAGGTCACATGAACTCATAGAGGAAAATGGATATTGCCAACAAATTCAGAGTGCTTGGCTATGGTTAGAAGGGCACTGACTTTTCTATTCTGCTGTATCTACTGTATGTTTCCTGGTAAAATACATGGGAAAATCTGTTAGGAGGAAAATTCCACTTAGGGTTAGGGTTAGGTCACCATGAACTCATATAGAAAAATGGACATTGCCAACAAATTCAGAGTGCTTCGGTAGTGTTAGGAGGGCACTGACTTTTCTACCCTTCCCTATATATGTTTCCTGGTAAAATACGTGGAAAATCCCATTGGAGGAAAATTCCACTTAGGGTTAGTAAGGTTAGGGCTAGGTCACCATGAACTCATAGAGAAAAATCAACATTGCCAACCAATTCAGAGTGCTTGGGTATTGTTAGGCGGGCACTGACCTTTCTAGCCTGCCCTATCTATGTTTACTGGTACAATAGATGGAAAATCCCTTTGGAGGAAAATTCCACTTAGGGTTAATAAGGTTAGGTTTAGGTCACCATGAACTCATAGAGGAAAATGGACATTGCCAACAAATTCAGAGTGCTTGGCTATGGTTAGGAGGGCACTGAGTTTTTTACTCTGCCTATCTATGTGTCCTGGTAAAATAAATGGGAAAATTCCTTAGGAGGAAAATTCCACTTAGGGTTAGGGTTAGGTCACCATAAACTCATATAGAAAAATGGACATTGCCAACAAATTCAGAGTGCTTGGCTACGGATAGGAGGGCACTGACTTTTGTAGTCTGCCCTATCTACTGTATGTTTCCTGGTACAATACATGGGAAAATCCCATAGGAGGAAAATTCCACTTAGGGTTAGGGTTAGGTCAACCTGAACTCATAGAGAAAAATGGACATCACCAACAAACTCAGGATACTTAGGTACGGTTAGGAGGGCACTGACTTTTCTAACTTGCCCTATCTATGTTTCCTGGTAAAATACACGGGAAAATCCCATAGGAGGAAAATTCCACTTAGGTCACCATGAACTCATAGAGGAAGATGGATATTGCCAACAAATTCAGAGTGCTTGGCTATGGTTAGGAGGGCACTGACTTTTGTAGTCTACCCTATCTACTGTATGTTTCCTGGTACAATAGATGGGAAAATCCCATAGGAGGAAAATTCCACTTAGGGTTAGGGTTAGGTCAACATGAACTCATAGAGAAAAATGGACATGGGCAACAAATTCAGAGTGCTTGGGTAGTGTTAGGAGGGCACTGACTTTTCTAGCTTGCCCTTTCTATGTTTCCTGGTAAAAAAATGGAAAATCCCATTGGAGAAAAATTCCACTTAGGGTTAGTAAGGTTAGGGTTAGGTCACCATGAACTCATAGAGGAAAATGGATATTGCCAACAAATTCAGAATGCTTGGCTATGGTTAGGAGGGCACTGAATTTTTTAATCCACCTACCTATGTGTCCTGGTAAAATAAATGGGAAAATCCCTTAGGAGGAAAATTCCACTTAGGGTTAGGGTTAAGTCACCATAAACTCATATAGAAAAATGGACATTGCCAACAAATTCAGAGTGCTTGGCTACGGTTAGGAGGGAACTGACTTTTGTAGTCTGCCCTATCTATGTGTCCTGGTAAAAAAATGGAAAATCCCATTGGAGAAAAATTCCACTTAGGGTTAGTAAGGTTAGGGTTAGGTCACCATGAACTCATAGAGAAAAATTGACATTGCCAACAAATTCAGAGTGCTTGGCTATGATTAGGAGGGCACTGACTATTTTACTCTGCCTATCTATGTGTCCTGGTAAAATAAATGGGAAAATCCCTTAGGAGGAAAATTCCTCTTAGGTCAGTGCCGGCCTAACAATACCCAAGCACTCTGAATTTGTTGGCGATGTCCATTTTTCTTTATGAGTTCATGTTGACCTAACCCTAACCCTAAGTGGAATTTTCCCCCTATGGGATTTTCCCATTTATTTTACCAGGACACATAGATAGGCAGAGTAGAAAAGTCAGTACCCTCCTAACCATAGCCAAGCACTCTGAATTTGTTGGCAATGTCCATTTTCCTCTATGAGTTCATGGTGACCTAACCCTAACCTTACTCATCCTAAGTTGAATTTTCCTCCAATGGATTTTCCATGTATTTTACCAGGAAACATAGATAGGGCAAGATAGAAAAGTCATTGCCCTCCTAACCATACCCAAGAATAGAATTTGTTGACGATGTCCATTTTTCTTTTTGAGTTCATGTTGACCTAACCCTAACCCTAAGTGGAATTTTCCTCCTAAGGGATTTTCCCATTTATTTTACCAGGACACATAGATAGGCAGAGTAAAAAAGTCAGTGCGCTTCTAACCATAGCCAAGCACTCTGAATTTGTTGGCAATATCCATTTTCCTCTATGAGTTCATGGTGACCTAAACCTAACCTTACTAACCCTAAGTGGAATTTTCCTCCAATGGGATTTTCCCATGTATTTTACCAGGAAACATAGATAGGGCAAGCTAGAAAAGTCAGTGCCCTCCTAACACTACCCAAGCACTTTGAATTTGTTGGCAATGTCCATTTTTCTCTATGAGTTCATGTTGACCTAACCCTAACCCTAAGAGGAATTTTCCTCCTATGCGATTTTCCCAAGTATTTTACCAGGAAACATATATAGGGCAGGCTAGAAAGGTCAGTGCCCGCCTAACAATACCCAAGCACTCTGAATTTGTTGGCGATATCCATTTTTCTCTATGAGTTCATGTTTACCTAACCCTAACCCTAAGTGGAATTTTCCACCTATGGGATTTTCCCATTTATTTTACCAGGACACATAGATAGGCAGAGTAGAAAAGTCAGTGCCCTCCTAACCATAGCCAAGCATTCTGAATTTGTTGGCAATGTCCATTTTCCTCTATGAGTTCATGGTGACCTAACCCTAACCTTACTAATCCTAAGTTGAAGTTTCCTCCAATGGGATTTTCCATGTATTTTACCAGGAAAAATAGATAGGGCAAGTTAGAAAAGTAAGTGCCCTCCTAACCGTACCCAAGTATTCTGAGTTTGTTGCCGATGTCAATTTTTCTATATGAGTTCATGGTGACCTAACCCTAACCCTAAGTGGAATTTTCCTCCTAAGGAATTTTCCCATGTATTTTACCATGAAACATACAGTAGATAGGGCAGACTACAAAAGACAGTGCCCTCCTAACCATACCCAAGTACTCTGAATTTCTTGGCGAGGTCCATTTTGCTCTATAAGTTCATGTTGACCTAACCCTAACCCTAAGTGGAATTTTCCTCCTATGGGATTTTCTCATCTATTGTACCAGGAAACACATATAGGGCAGGCTAGAAAGGTCAGTGCCGGCCTAACAATACCCAAGCATTCTGAATTTGTTGGCGACGTCCATTTTTCTCTGTGAGCTCATGTTGACCTAACCCTAACTATAAGTGGAATTGTCCTCCTATGGGATTTTCCCATGTATTTTACCAGGAAACATAGATAGGGCAAGCTAGAAAAGTGAGTGCCCTCCTAAAACTACCCAAGCACTCTTAATTTGTTGGCGATGTCCATTTTAGTCTATGAGTTCATGGTGACCTAACCCTAACCCTAAGTGGAATTTTCCTCCTACGGGATATTCCCATGTATTTTACCAGGAAACATAGATAGGGAGGCTAGGAAGGTCAGTGCCCTCCTAACTATACTCAAGAAATCAGAATTTGTTGACGATGTCTATTTTTCTATATGAGTTCATGTTGACCTAACCCTAACCCTAAGTGGAATTTTCCTTTTAAGGGATTTTCCCATTTATTTTACCAGGACACATAGATAGGCAGAGTAAAACACTCAGTGCCCTCCTAACCATAGCCAAGCACTCTGAATTTATTGGAAATGTCCATTTTCCTCTATGAGAATTTTCCTCCTATGGGATTTTCCCATCTATTGTACCAGGAAACATATATAGGGCAGGCTAGAAAGGTCAGTGCCCACCTAACAATACCCAAGCACTCTGAATTTGTTGGCGATGTCCATTTTACTTTATGAGTTCATTTTGACCTAACCGTAACCCTAAGTGGAATTTTCCTCCTATCGGATTTTCCCATCTATTGTACCAGGAAACATACAGTAGATAGGGCAGAGTAAAAAACTCAGTGCCCTCCTAACCATAGCCAAGCACTCTGAATTTGTTGGCAATATCCATTTTCCTCTATGAGTTCATGGTGACCTAACCCTAAGCCTAAGTGGAATTTTCCTCCAATGGGACTTTCCATGTATTTTACCAGGAAACATAGATAGGGCAAGTTAGAAAAGTAAGTGCCCTGCTAACCGTACCCAAGTATTCTGAGTTTGTTGCCGATGTCAATTTTTCTATATGAGTTCATGGTGACCTAACCCTAACCCTAAGTGGAATTTTCCTCGTAAGGAATTTTCCCATGTATTTTACCAGGAAACATAGATAGGGCAAGTTAGAAAAGACAGTGCCCTCCTAACCATAGCCAAGTACTCTGAATTTCTTGGCGAGGTCCATTTTGCTCTATAAGTTCATGTTGACCTAACCCTAACCCTAAGTGGAATTTTCCTCCTATGAAATTTTCCCATTTATTGTACCAGGAAACATATATAGGGCAGGCTAGAAAGGTCAATGCCGGCCTAACAATACCCAAGCATTCTGAATTTGTTCGCGACGTCCATTTTTCTCTCTGAGTTCATTTTGACCTAACCCTAACTCTAAGTGGAATTTTCCTCCTATGGGATTTCCCTATGTATTTTAGCAGGAAATATAGAAAGGGCAAGCTATAAAAGTCAGTGCCCTTCTAACCATACAAAATCACTCTGAATTTGTTGGCGAGGTCCATTTTTATCTATGAGTTCATGTTGACCTAACCCTAACTCTAAGTGGAATTTTCCTCCTATGCGATTTTCCTTTGCATTTTACCAGGAAACATAGATAGGGCAACCTAGAAAAGTATGTGATCTCCTAACCGTACCCAAGTATTCCGTGATTGTTGGCGATGTCCATTTTTATCTATGAGTTCATTGTGACCTAACCCTAACCCTAAGTAGAATTTTCCTCCTTTTCTATCTTGCCCCATTTATGTTTCCTGGTAAAATACATGGGAAAATCCCTTAAGAGGAAAATTCCATTTAGGGTTAGGGTTAGGTCACCATGAACTCATATAGAAAAATGGACATTGCCAACAAATTCAGAGTGCGTGGCTATGATTAGGAGGGCACTGACTATTTTACTATGCCTATCTATGTGTCCTGGTAAAATAAATGGGAAAATTCCTTAGGAGGAAATTTCCACTTAGGGTTAGGGTTAGGTCACCATGAACTCATATAGAAAAATGGACATTGCCAACAAATTCAGAGTGCGTGGCTATGATTAGGAGGGCACTGACTTTTTTACTCTGCCTATCTATGTGTCCTGGTAAAATAAATGGGAAAATTCCTTAGGAGGAAATTTCCACTTAGGGTTAGGGTTAGGTCACCATGAACTAATATAGAAAAATGGACATCGTCAACAAATTCTGATTTCTTGGGTATGGTTAGGAGGTCACTTACTTTTCTAACTTGCCATATGTATGTTTCCTGGTTAAAATACATGGAAAATCCCATAGGAGGAAAATTCCACTTAGGGTTAGGTTTAGGTCAACATGAACTCATAGAGCAAAATGGACTTTGCCAAGAAATTCAGAGTGCTTGGGTATTGTTAGGCGGGCACTGACCTTTCTACCCTGCCCTATATATGTTTCATGGTAAAATACATTGAAAATCCTATTGGAGGAAAATTCCACTTAGGGTTAGTAAGGTTAGGGTTAGGTCACATGAACTCATAGAGGAAAATGGATATTGCCAACAAATTCAGAGTGCTTGGCTATGGTTAGAAGGGCACTGACTTTTCTATTCTGCTGTATCTACTGTATGTTTCCTGGTAAAATACATGGGAAAATCTGTTAGGAGGAAAATTCCACTTAGGGTTAGGGTTAGGTCACCATGAACTCATATAGAAATATGGACATTGCCAACAAATTCAGAGTGCTTCGGTAGTGTTAGGAGGGCACTGACTTTTCTACCCTGCCCTATATATGTTTCCTGGTAAAATACGTGGAAAATCCCATTGGAGGAAAATTCCACTTAGGGTTAGTAAGGTTAGGGCTAGGTCACCATGAACTCATAGAGAAAAATCAACATTGCCAACCAATTCAGAGTGCTTGGGTATTGTTAGGCGGGCACTGACCTTTCTAGCCTGCCCTATCTATGTTTACTGGTACAATAGATGGAAAATCCCTTTGGAGGAAAATTCCACTTAGGGTTAATAAGGTTAGGTTTAGGTCACCATGAACTCATAGAGGAAAATGGACATTGCCAACAAATTCAGAGTGCTTGGCTATGGTTAGGAGGGCACTGAGTTTTTTACTCTGCCTATCTATGTGTCCTGGTAAAATAAATGGGAAAATTCCTTAGGAGGAAAATTCCACTTAGGGTTAGGGTTAGGTCACCATAAACTCATATAGAAAAATGGACATTGCCAACAAATTCAGAGTGCTTGGCTACGGTTAGGAGGGCACTGACTTTTGTAGTCTGCCCTATCTACTGTATGTTTCCTGGTACAATAGATAGGAAAATCCCATAGGAGGAAAATTCTCATAGAGGAAAATGGAGGGTACTTACTTTTCTAACTTGCCATATATATGTTTCCTGGTAAAATACATGGAAAATCCCATTGGAGGAAAATTCCACTTAGGGTTAGGTTTAGGTCAACATGAACTCATAGAGCAAAATGGACTTTGCCAACAATCTCGGAATACTTATGTACGGTGAGGAGAGCACTTACTGTTCTACAAATGCAAAGGTAAATCCCATAGGAGTAAAATTGCACTTAGGGTTAGGGTTAGATCAACCTGAACTCATAGAGAAAAAAATGGACATTGCCAACAAATTCGGAATACTTTACTTTGGTTAGGTGGGCACTTACATTTCTACGCTGCCCTATCTATGTTTCCCGGTAAAAGATATGGGAAAATCATATAGGAGTAAAATTGCACTTAGGATTACGGTTAAATCACCATGATCTCATAGAGCAAAATAGTCATCGCCAAAATAACAACAACAAAACAAAACGGGATTCTTGGGTATAATTAGGAGGGCACTGACTTTTCTGGCCTGCTCTATATATGTTTCCTGGTAAAATGGAAAGGAAAATCACATAGGAGGGAAATTCCACTTAGGGTTAGGGTTAGGTCACAATGAACTCATAGATAAAAATGGACCTTGACAACAAATTCAGAGTGATTTTGTATGGTTAGAAGGGCACTGACTTTTATAGCCTGCCCCTTCTATATTTCCTGCTAAAATACATTGGAAAATCCCATAGGAGGAAAATTCATCTTAGGGTTAGGGTTAGGTCAAAATGAACTCAGAGAGAAAAATGGACATCGTCAACAAATTCTGATTTCTTGGATATGTTTAGGAGGGCACTGACCTTTCTAGCCTTCCCTATCTATGTTTCCTGGTAAAATACATGGGAAAATCCCTTAGGAGGAAAATTCCACTTAGGGTTAGGGTTAGGTCACCATGAACTCATATAGAAAAATTGACATCGCCAACAAACTCAGAGTGCTTGGCTATGGTTAGGAGGGCACTGACTTTTTTACTCTGCCTATCTATGTTTCCTGGCAAAATAAATGGGAAAATCCCTTAGGAGGAAAATTCCACTTAGGGTTAGGGTTAGGTCAACATGAATTCATAGAGCAAAATGGACCTCGCTATGAAATTCAGAGCACTTAGGTATGGTTAGGAAGGGACTGACTTTTGAAGTCTGCCCTATCTACTGTATGTTTCCTAGTAAAATACATGGGAAAATCCCTTAGGAGGAAAATTCCACTTAGGGTTAGGGTTAGGTCACCATGAACTCATATAGAAAAATGGACATCGTCAACAAATTCTTATTTCTTAGGTATGGTTAGGAGGGCACTGACCTTTCTAGCCTGCCCTATCTATGTTTCCTGGTAAAATACATGGGAAAATCCCTTAGGAGGAAAATTCCTCTTAGGTCAGTGCCGGCCTAACAATACCCAAGCACTCTGAATTTGATGTCCATTTTTCTTTATGAGTTCATGTTGACCTAACCTTAACCCTAAGTGGAATTTTCCACCTATGGGATTTTCCCATTTATTTTACCGGGACACATAGATAGGCAGAGTAGAAAAGTCAGTACCCTCCTAACCATAGCCAAGCACTCTGAATTTGTTGGCAATGTCCATTTTCCTCTATGAGTTCATGGTGACCTAACCCTAACCTTACTAATCCTAAGTTGAATTTTCCTCCAATGGGATTTTCCATGTATTTTACCAGGAAAAATAGATAGGGCAAGTTAAAAAAGTAAGTGCCCTCCTAACCATACCTAAGATGGGAAAGGGTTAGGGTTAGGTCACCATGAACTCATATAGAAAAATGGACATTGTCAACAAATTCTGATTTCTTGGGTATGTTTAGGAGGGCACTGACCTTTCTAGCCTTCCCTATCTATCTTTCCTGGTAAAATACATGGGAAAATCCCTTAGGAGGAAAATTCCACTTAGGGTTAGGGTTAGGTCACCATGAACTCATATAGAAAAATTGACATCGCCAACAAACTCAGAGTGCTTGGCTATGGTTAGGAGGGCACTGACTTTTTTACTCTGCGTATCTATGTTTCCTGGCAAAATAAATGGGAAAATCCCTTAGGAGGAAAATTCCACTTAGGGTTAGGGTTAGGTCAACATGAACTCATAGAGCAAAATGGACCTCGCTATGAAATTCAGAGTACTTAGGTATAGTTAGGAAGGGACTGACTTTTGAAGTCTGCCCTATCTACTGTATGTTTCCTAGTAAAATACATGGGAAAATCCCTTAGGAGGAAAATTTCACTTAGGGTTAGGGTTAGGTCACCATGAACTCATATAGAAAAATGGACATCGTCAACAAATTCTGATTTCTTGGGTATGGTTAAGAGGCCACTGACCTTTCTAGCCTGCCCTATCTATGTTTCCTGGTAAAATATATGGGAAAATCCCATTGGAGGAAAATTCCACTTAGGGTTAAGGTTAGATCAACATGAACTCAGAAAAAAATGGACTTCACCAACAAATTCAGAGTTCTTGGGTAGTGATTGGCGGGCACTGACCTTTCTACCCTGCCCTATATATGTTTCCTGGTAAAATACATGGGAAAATCCCATAGGAGGAAAATTCCACTTAGGGTTAGGGTTAGGTCAACATGAACCCATAGAGCAAAATGGACCTCCCTACGAAATTCAGAGTACTTAAGTATGGTTAGGAAGGCACTGACTTTTGTAGTCTGCGCTATCTACTGTATGAGTCCTGGTAAAATAAATGGGAAAATCCCTTAGGAGGAAAATTCCACTTAGGGTTAGGGTTAGGTCAACATGAACTGATAGAGCAAAATTGACATCACCAACAAACTCAGAGTGCTTGGCTATGGTTAGGAGGGCACTGACTTTTTTACTCTGCCTATCTATGTTTCCTGGCAAAATAAATGGGAAAATCCCTTAGGAGGAAAATTCCACTTAGGGTTAGGGTTAGGTCAACATGAACTCATAGAGCAAAATGGACCTCGCTATGAAATTCAGAGTACTTAGGTATAGTTAGGAAGGGACTGACTTTTGAAGTCTGCCCTATCTACTGTATGTTTCCTAGTAAAATACATGGGAAAATCCCTTAGGAGGAAAATTTCACTTAGGGTTAGGGTTAGGTCACCATGAACTCATATAGAAAAATGGACATCGTCAACAAATTCTGATTTCTTGGGTATGGTTAAGAGGCCACTGACCTTTCTAGCCTGCCCTATCTATGTTTCCTGGTAAAATATATGGGAAAATCCCATTGGAGGAAAATTCCACTTAGGGTTAGGGTTAGGTCAACATGAACCCATAGAGCAAAATGGACCTCCCTACGAAATTCAGAGTACTTAGGTATGGTTAGGAAGGCACTGACTTTTGTAGTCTGCGCTATCTACTGTATGTGTCCTGGTAAAATAAATGGGAAAATCCCTTAGGAGGAAAATTCCACTTAGGGTTAGGGTTAGGTCAACATGAACTGATAGAGCAAAATGGACCTCGCTACGAAATTCAGAGTACTTAGGTATTGTTAGGAAGGCACTGACTTTTGAAGTCTGCCCTATCTACTCTATGTTTCCTAGGAAAATACATGGGAAAATCCCTTAGGAGGAAAATTCCACTTAGGGTTAGGGTTAGGTCAACATGAACTCATAGAGAAAAATGGACATGGCCAACAAATTCAGAGTTCTTGGCTATGGTTAGGAGGGCACTGACTTTTTTACTCTGCCTATCTATGTGTCCTGGTAAAATAAATGGGAAAATCCCTTAGGAGGAAAATTCCACTTAGGGTTAGGGTTAGGTCACCATGAACGCATATAGAAAAATGGACATCGTCAACAAATTCTGATTCCTTGGGTATGGTTAAGAGGCCACTGACCTTTCTAGCCTGCCCTATCTATGTTTCCTGGTAAAATACATGGGAAAATCCCATAGAAGGAATATTCCACTTAGGGTTCGGGTTAGGTCAACATGAACTCATAGAGAAAAATGGACATCGCCAAGAAATTCAGAGTGCTTGGGTATCGTTAGGCGGGCACTGACCTTTCTACCCTGCCCTATATATGTTTCCTGGTAAAATACTTGGGAAAATCCCATAGGAGGAAAATTCCACTTAGGGTTAGGGTTAGGTCAACACGAACTCATAGAGAAAAATCAACATCGCCAACCAATTCAGAGTGCTTGGGTAGTGTTAGGCGGGCACTGACCTTTCTAGCCTGCCCTATCTATGTTTACTGGTACAATAGATGGAAAATCCCATTGGAGGAAAATTCCACTTAGGGTTAATAAGGTTAGGTTTAGGTCACCATGAACTCATAGAGAAAAATGGACATCTCCAACAAATTCAGAGTGCTTGGGTATTGTTAGGTGGGCATTGACCTTTCTAGCCTGCCCTATACATGTTTCCTGGTAAAATAGATGGGAAAATCCCATAGGAGGAAAATTCTAGTTAGGGTTAGGGTTAGGTCAAAATGAACTCATAGAGAAAAATCAACATCGCCAACAAATTAAAAGTGCTTGGGTATTGTTAGGCCGGAACTGACCTTTCTACGCTGCCCTATATATGTTTCCTGGTACAATAGATAGGAAAATCCCATAGGAGGAAAATTCCACTTAGGGTTAGGGTTAGGTCAACATGAACTCATAGAGAAAAATCCACATCGCCAACCAATTCAGAGTGCTTGGGTAGTGTTAGGCGGGCACTGACCTTTCTAGCCTGCCCTATCTATGTTTACTGGTACAATAGATGGAAAATCCCATTGGAGGAAAATTCCACTTAGGGTTAATAAGGTTAGGTTTAGGTCAACATGAACTCACAGAGAAAAATGGACATGGCCAAGAAATTCAGAATACTTGGGTAGTGTTAGGATGGCACTGACTTTTCGAACTTTCCCTATCTATATTTCCTGGTAAAATACTTGGAAAATCCCATGGGAGAAAAATTCCACTTACGGTTAGTAAGGTTAGGGTTAGGTCACCATGAACTCATAGAGGAAAATGGATATTGCCAACAAATTCAGAGTGCTTGGCTATGGTTAGGAGGGCACTGACTTTTTTACTCTACCTATCTATGTGTCCTGGTATAATAAATGGGAATATCTCTTAGGAGGAAAATTCCACTTAGGGTTAGGGTTAAGTCAAAATGAAATCATAGAGCAAAATGGACCTCGGGACGAAATTCAGAGTTCTTGGTTATGGTTAGGAGGCCACTAATTTTTCTATGCTGCCCTGTCTACTTTTCCTGGCAAAATACATGGGAAAGTCTCATTTGAGGAAAATTTCACTTAAGTCACCGTGAACTCAGAGTTCAAAATGGACATTGCCAAGAAATTCAGAGTTCTTGTATATGGTTAGTAAGGCACTGACTTTTCAAGTTTGCCCTATCTATGTTTCCTGGTAAAATACATGGAAAATCCCATTGGAGGAAAATTCCTCTTAGGGTTAATAAGGCTAGGATTAGGTCAACATGAACTCATAGAGGAAAATGGACATTGCCAACAAATTCAGAGTGCTTGGCTATGTTTAGGAGGGCACTGACGTTTCTACTCTGCCTATCTATGTGTCCTGGTAAAATAAATGGGAAAATCCCTTAGGAGGAATATTCCACTTAGGGTTAGGGTTAGGTCACCACGAACTCATAGAGGAAAATGGACATCGCCAACAAATTCAGAGTTTTTGGGTATTTTTAGGCGGGCAGTGACCTTTCTAGTCTGCCCTATCTATGTTTCCTGGTAAAATACTTGGCAAAATCCCATAGGAGAAAAATTCCACTTAGGGTTAGGGTTAGGTTAACATGAACTCATAGAGAAAAATGGACGTGGACATCAAATTCAGAGTGCTTGGGTACGGTTAGGAGGGCACTTACTTTTCTAGCTTACCGTACCTATGTTTCCTGGTAAAATATATAGAAAATCCCATTGGAGGAAAATTCCACTTAGGGTTAGTAAGCTAGGGATAGGTCACCATGAACTCATAGAGGAAAATGGATATTGTCAACAAATTCAGAGTGCTTGGCTATGTTTAGTAGGGCACAGACTTTTTTACTCTGCCTATCTATGTTTCCTGGTAAAATACATGGGAAAATCCCATAGGAGGAAAATTCTACTTAGTGTTAGTTAGGTCACAATGAACTCATAGATAAAAATGGACATCGCCAACAATCTCGGAATACTTGGGTACGGTTAGGAGAGCACATACTTTTCTAGGTTGCCCTATCTATGTTTGCTGGTAAAATGGAAAGGAAAATCGCATAGGAGGAAAATTCCACTTAGGGTTAGGATAAGGTCACAATGAACTCATAGATAAAAATGGACCTCACCAACAAATTCAGAGTGATTTTGTATGGTTACAAGGGCACTGACTTTTATAGCCTTCCCTTTCTATATTTCCTACTAAAATATATGGGAAAATCACATAGGAGGAAAATTACACTTAGGGTTAGGATTAGGTCAAAATGAACTCATAGAGCCAAATGGACGTGGCCAACAAATTCAGAGTGCTTGGGTAGTGTTAGGAGGGCACTGACTTTTCTATCTTGCCCTATCTATGTTTCCTGGTAATATATATGGGAAAATGCCATAGGAGGAAAATTCCACTTAGGGTTAGGGTTAGGTCAACATAAACTCATAGAGAAAAATGGAGATCGCCAACAATCTCAGAATACTTGGGTACGGTTAGGAGAGCACATACTTTTCTAGGTTGCGCTATCTATGTTTCCTGGTAAAATGCAAAGGAAAATCGCATTGGAGGAAAATTCCACTTAGGGTCAGGGTTAGGTCAACATGAACTCATAGAGCAAAATGGACTTCACGAGCAAATTCAGAGTGCTTGGGTATTGTTAGGCGGGCATTGACCTTTCTAGCCTGCCCTATACATGTTTCCTGGTAAAATAGATGGGAAAATCCCATAGGAAGAAAATTCCACTTAGGGTTAGGGTTAGGTAAACATGAACTCATAGAGCAAATTGGATGTCACCAAGAAATTCAAAGTGCTTGGGTATGGTAAGGAGGGCACTGACTTTTCTAGCTTGCCCTATCTATGTTTCCTGGTAAAATACATGGAAAATCCTATTGGAGGAAAATTCCAGTTAGGGTTAGGGTTAGGTTAACATGAATTCATAGAGCATAATGGACATCGTCAACAAATTCAGAGTGCTTGGGTACGTTTAGGAGGGCAGTTACTTTTCTAGCTTGCCCTATCTATGATTCCTGGTAAAATACATGGAAAATCCTATTGGGGGAAAATTCCACTTAGGGTTAGTAAGGTTAGGGTTAGGTCACCACGAACTCATAGAGGAAAATGGAGATTGCCAACAAATTCAGAGTGCTTGGCTATTGTTAGGAGGGCACTGACTTTTCTACTCTGCCCTATCTATGTGTCCTGGTAATATAAATGGGAAAATCCCTTAGGATGAAAATTCCGCTTAGGGTTAGGGTTAAGTCAACATAAACTCATAGAGCAAAATGGACGTCGACATGAAATTCAGAGTACTTGGGTATGGTAAGGAGGGCACTGACTTTTGTAGTCTGCCCTATCTACTGTATGTTTCCTGGTAAAATACATGGGAAAATCCCTTCAGAGCAAAATTCCACTTAGGGTTAGGGTTAGGTCACCATAAATAGAAAAATGGACATCGCCAACAAACTCAGAGTGCTTGGGTATGGTTAGGAGGGCACTGACTTTTCTAGCCTGCCCTATCTATTTTTCCTGGTAAATTACATGAGAAAATTCTATAGGAGGAAAAATTCCACTTAGGGTTAGGGTTAGGTCAAGATGAACTCATAGAAAAAAATGGACATCGCCAACAAATTCAGAGTGATTTTGTATTGTTAGTAGGGCACAGACTTTTCTAGCCTGCACTTTCTATATTTCCTGGTAAAATACATGGGAAAATCCCATTGGAGGAAAATTCCACTTATGGTTAGGGTTAACTCAACATGAACTCATATATAAAAATGAACATCACGAACAAACTCAGAGTGCTTGGGTACGGTTAGGAGGGCACTGACTTTTCTAGCCTGCCCTATCTATATTGCCTGGTAAAATACATGGGAAAATTCCATAGGAGGAAAATTCCACTTAGGGTTAAGGTTAGGTCAACATGAACTCATAGAGCAAAATGGACTTTGCCAACAATCTCGGAATACTTGGGTACGGTTAGGAGAGCATTTACTTTTCTAGGTTGCTCTATCTATGTTTCCTGGTAAAATGAAAAAGAAAATCCCATAGGAGGTAAATTGCACTTAGGGTTAGGCTTAGATCAACATGAACTCATAGAGAAAAAAATGGACATTGCCAAAATATTCGGAATACTTTACTATGGTTAGGAGGGCACTTACTTTTCTAGGCTGCCCTATCTATGTTTCCCGGTAAAAGATATGGCAAAATCCCATAGGAGTAAAATTGCACTTAGGATTATGGTTAAATAAACTTGAACTCATAGAGCAAAATAGTCACCGCCAAAAAAACAACAACAAAACAAAACGGGACACATAGATAGGCAGAGTAGAAAAGTCAGTGCCCACATAACCATAGCCAAGCACTCTGAATTTATTGGCAATGTCCATTTTCCTCTATGAGTTCATGGTGACCTAACCCTTACCCTAAGTGGAATTTTCCTCCTATGGGATTTTCCCATCTATTGTACCAGGAGACATATATAGGGCAGGCTAGAAAGGTCAGTGCCCACCTAACAATACCCAAGCACTCTTAATTTGTTGGCGATGTCCATTTTTCTCTATGAGTTCATGGTGACCTAACCCTAACCCTAAGTGGAATTTTCCTGCTACGGGATATTCCCGTGTATTTTACCAGGAAACATAGATAGGGAGGCTAGGAAGGTCGGTGCCCTCCTAACTATACCCAAGAAATCAGAATTTGTTGACGATGTCTATTTTTCTATATGAGTTCATGTTGACCTAACCCTAACCCTAAGTGGAATTTTCCTCCTATGGGATTTTCCCATCTATTGTACCAGGAAACATACAGTAGATAGGGCAGACTACAAAAGTCAGTGCCCTCCTAACCGTAGCCAAGCACTCTGAATTTGTTGGCAATGTCCATTTTTCTATATGAGTTTATGGTGACCTAACCCAACCCTAAGTGGAATTTTCCTCCTAAGGGATTTTCCCATGTATTTTACCAGGATACATAGGTAGGTGGAGTAAAAAATTCAGTGCCCTCCTAACCATAGCCAAGCACTCTGAATTTATTGGCAATGTCCATTTTCCTATATGAGTTCATGGTGACCTAACCCTAATCTTACTAAACCTAAGTGGAATTTTTCTCCAATGGGATTTTCCATGTATTTTACCAGGAAACATAGAAAGGGCAGGCTAGAAAGGTCAGTGCCCTCCTAACAATACCCAAGCACTCTGAATTTGTGGGCAATATCCATTTTCCTCTATGAGTTCATGGTGACCTAACCCTAACCCTAAGTGGAATTTTCCTCCTAAGGGATTTCCCCATGTGTTTTACCAGGAAACATATAGTAGATAGGGCAGACTACAAAAGTCAGTGCCGTCCTAACCATACCCAAGTACTCTAAATTTCGTGGCGAGGTCCATTTTGTTCTATGAGTTCATGTTGACCTAACCCTAACGCTAAGTGGAATTTTCCACCTATGGGATTTCCCCATCTATTGTACCAGGAAACATATATAGGGCAGGCTAGAAAGGTCAGTGCCCGCCTAACAATACCCAAGCACTTTTAATTTGTTGGTGATGTCCATTTTTCTCTATGAGTTCATGTTGACCTAACCCTAACCCTAAGTGGAATTTTCCTCCTAAGGGATTTTCCCATGTATTTTACCAGGAAACATAGATAGGCAGAGTAAAAAAGTCAGTGCCCTCCTAACCATAGCCAAGCACTCTGAATTTGTGGGCAATATCCATTTTCCTCTATGAGTTCATGGTGAACTAACCCTAACCTTAATAACCTTAGGTGGAATTTTCCTCCTATGGGATTTTCCCATGTATTTTACCAGGAAACATAGACAGGGCAAGCTAGAAAAGTCAGTGCCCTCCTAACACTACCCAAGCACTCTGAATTTGTTGGCAATGTCCATTTTTCACTATGCATGCATGTTGACCTAACCCTAAACCTAAGAGGAATTTTCCTCCTAAGGGATTTTCCCATGTATTTTACCAGGAAACATAGATAGGGCAAGCTACAAAAGTCAGTGCCCTCCTAACCATAGCCAAGCACTCTGAATTTGCTGGTGAGGCCCATTTTGCTCTATGACTTCATGTTGACCTAACCCTAAACCTAAGAGGAATTTTCCTCCTATGAGATTTTCCCAAGTATTTTACCAGGAAACATATATAGGGCAGGTTAGAAAGGTCAGTGCCCGCCTAACAATACCCAAGCACTCTGAATTTGTTGGCGATGTCCATTTTTCTCTATGAGTTGATGTTGACCAAACCCTAACCCTAAGTCGAATTTTCCTCCTAAGGGATTTTCCCATGTGTTTTACCAGGAAACATATAGTAGATAGGGCAGACTATAAAAGTCACTGCCCTCCAAACCATAGCCAAGCACTCTGAATTTGCTGGTGAGGCCCATTTTGCTCTATGACTTCATGTTGACCTAACCCTAAACCTAAGAGGAATTTTCCTCCTATGAGATTTTCCCAAGTATTTTACCAGGAAACATATATAGGGCAGGATAGAAAGGTCAGTGCCCGCCTAACAATAACCAAGCACTCTGAATTTGTTGGCGATGTCCATTTTTCTCTATGAGTTGATGTTGACCAAACCCTAACCCTAAGTGGAATTTTCCTCCTAAGGGATTTTCACATGTGTTTTACCAGGAAACATATAGTAGATAGGGCAGACTACAAAAGTCAGTGCCGTCCTAACCATACCCAAGTACTCTAAATTTCGTGGCGAGGTCCATTTTGTTCTATGAGTTCTTGTTGACCTAACCCTAACCCTAAGTGGAGTTTTCCACCTATGGGATTTCCCCATCTATTGTACCAGGAAACATATATAGGGCAGGCTAGAAAGTTCAGTGCCCGCCTAACAATACCCAAGCACTTTTAATTTGTTGGTGATGTCCATTTTTCTCTATGAGTTCATGTTGACCTAATGCTAACCCTAAGTGGAATTTTCCTCCTAAGGGATTTTCCCATGTATTTTACCAGGAAACATAGATAGGCAGAGTAAAAAAGTCAGTGCCCTCCTAACCATAGCCAAGCACTCTGAATTTGTGGGCAATATCCATTTTACTCTATGAGTTCATGGTGACCTAACCCTAATCTTACTAACCCTAAGTGGAATTTTCCTCCTATGGGATTTTCCCATGTATTTTACCAGGAAACATAGACAGGGTTAAGCTAGAAAAGTCAGTGCCCTCCTAACCATATCCAAGAATTCAGAATTTGTTAATGATGTCCATTTTTGTATATGAGTTCATGTTGACCTAACCCTAACCCTAAGTGTAATTTTCCTCCTAAGGGATTTTCCCATGTATTTTACCAGGAAACATAGATAGGGCAAGCTACAAAAGTCAGTGCCCTCCTAACCATAGCCAAGCACTCTGAATTTGTGGGCAATATCCATTTTCCTCTATGAGTTCATGGTGACCTAACCCTAACCTTACTAACCCTAAGTGGAATTTTCCTCCTATGGGATTTTCCCATGTATTTTACCAGGAAACATAGATAGGGCAAGCTAGAAAAGTCAGTGCCCTCCTAACACTACCCAAGCACTCTGAATTTGTTGGCAATGTCCATTTTTCACTATGCATTCATGTTGACCTAACCCTTACTCTAAGTGGAATTTTCCTCCTAAGGGATTTTCCCATTTATTTTACCAGGACACATAGATAGGCAGAGTAAAAAAGTCAGTGCCCTCCTAACCATAGCCAAGCATTTTGAATTTGTTCGCAATGGCCATTTTCTTCTATGGGTTCATGGTGACCTAACCCTAACCTTACTAACCTTAAGTGAAATTTTCCTCCTATGGGATTATCCCATCTATTGTACCAGGACACATAGATAGGTAAAGGAAACCAGTCAGTGCCCTCCTAACAATACCCAAGTACTCTGTATTTCGTGGTGAGGTCCATTTTGCTCTATGAGTTCATGTTGACCTAACCCTAACCCTAAGTGGAATTTTCCTCCTATGTGATTTTCCCATGTATTTTACCAGGAAACATAGATAGGGCAAGCTACAAAAGTCAGTGCCCTCCTAACCATAGCCAAGCACTCTGAATTTGTTGGCGATGTCCATTTTTCTCTATGAGTTCATGGTGACCTAACCCTAACCCTAAGTTTAATTTTCCCCCTTTTCTTGCCTGCCCTATCTACTTTTCTTGGTTAAATACATGGGAAAATCCTATAGGAGGAAAATTCCACTTAGGGTTAGGGTTAGGTCAACATGAACTCATATAGAAAAATGGACATCGCCAATAAATTCAGAGTGCTTGGGTATGGTTTGGAGGGCACTGACCTTTGTAGCCTACCCTATCTATATTTCCTGGTAAAAGTATATGGGAAAATCCCTTAGGAGGAAAATTTCACTTAGGGTTAGTAAGGTTAGGCTTAGGTCACCATGATCTCATAGAAAAAAATGGACATTGCCAAGAAATTCGGAATACTTGGGTACGGTTAGGAGGGCCCTTAGTGTTCTAGGCTGCACTATCTATGTTTCCTGGTAAAAGATATGGGAAAATCCCATAGGAGTAAAATTGCACTTAGGGTTAGGGTTAAGTCAACATGAACTAATGGAGCAAAATGGAAGTCACCAAGAAATTCAGAGTGCTTGGCTATGTTTAGGAGGGCACTGACTTTTTTACTCTGCCTATCTAGGTTTCCTGGTAAAATACATGGGAAAAACCCATAGGTGGAAAATTCTACTTAGTGTTAGGGTTAGGTCACAATGAACTCATAGATAAAAATGGACATCGCCAACAACTCAGAATACTTGGGTACGGTTAGGAGAGCACACATTTTTCTAGGTTGCCCTATCTATGTTTCCTGGTAAAAATTTTCTCGCCTACTCTATCTCTGTTTCCTGGTAAAATACATGGGAAAATCCCATAGGAGGAAAATTCTAGTTAGTGTTAGGGTAAGGTCACAATGAACTCATAGATAAAAATGGACCTCGCCAACAAATCAGAGTGATTTTGTATGGTTAGAAGGGCACTGACTTTTATAGTCTGCCCTATCTATGTTTCCTGGTAAAATGGAAAGGAAAATCGCATAGGAGGAAAATTCCACTTAGGGTTAGGGTAAGGTCACAATGAACTCTTAGATAAAAATGGACCTCGCCAATAAATTCAGAGTGATTTTGTATGGTTAGAAGGGCACTGACTTTTATAACCTGCCCTTTCTATATTTCCTGCTAAAATACATAGGAAAATTGCATAGGAGGAAAATTCCACTTAGGGTTAGGGTTAGGTCAAAATGAACTCATAGAGCAAAATGGACAACGCCAACAAATTCAGAGTGCTTGGGTAGTGTTTGGAGGGCACTGACTTTTCTATCTTGCCCTATCTATGTTTCCTGGTAATATACATGGGAAAATCCCATAGGAGGAAAATTCCACTTAGGGTTAGGGTTAGGTGAACATGAAGTCATAGAGAAAAATGGACATAGTCAACAAATTCTGATTTCTTGGGTATGGTTAGAAGGGCACTGACCTTTCTAGACTGCCCTATCTATGTTTCCTGATAAAATAAAGGGGGAAATCGCATAGGAGGAAAATTCCACTTAGGGTTAGGGTTAAGTCAACATGAACTCATAGAGAAAAATTCTCATCGCCAACAAATTCAGAGTTCTTGGGTATTGTTAGGCGGGCACTGACATTTCTAGCCTGCCCTATCTATGTTTCCTGGTAAAATTCTTGGGAAAATCCCATAGGAGAAAAATTACACTTAGGCTAAGGCTTAGGTCAACATGAACTCATAGAGAAAAATGGCCGTGGACATCAAATTCAGAGTGCTTGGGTACGGTTAGGAGGGCACTTACTTTTCTAGCTTACCCTATCTATGTTTCCTGGTAAAATACATAGAAAATCCCATTGGAGGAAAATTCCACTTATGGTTAGTAAATAAGGGTTAAGTCACCATGAACTCATAGAGGAAAATGGTCATTGCCAACAAATTCAGAATGCTTGGCTATGGTTAGGAGGGCACTGACTTTTCTACTCTGCCCTATCTATGTTTCCCGGTAAAATATATGGGAAAATCACATAGGAGTAAAATTGCACTTAGGATTACGGTTAAATCACCATGAGCAAAATAGTCATTGCCAAAAAAACAAGAACAAAACAAAACGGGATTCTAGGGTACAGTTAGGAGGGCACTGACTTTTCTCGCCTACTCTATCTCTGTTTCCTGGTAAAAGACATGGGAAAATCCCATAGGAGGAAAATTCTAGTTAGTGTTAGGGTAAGGTCACAATGAACTCATAGATAAAAATGGACCTCGCCAACAAATTCAGAGTGATTTTGTATGGTTAGAAGGGCACTGACTTTTATAGTCTGCCCTATCTATGTTTCCTGGTAAAATGGAAAGGAAAATCGCATAGGAGGAAAATTCCACTTAGGGTTAGGGTAAGGTCACAATGAACTCTTAGATAAAAATGGACCTCGCCAATAAATTCAGAGTGATTTTGTATGGTTAGAAGGGCACTGACTTTTATAACCTGCCCTTTCTATATTTCCTGCTAAAATACATAGGAAAATTGCATAGGAGGAAAATTCCACTTAGGGTTAGGGTTAGGTCAAAATGAACTCATAGAGCAAAATGGACAACGCCAACAAATTCAGAGTGCTTGGGTAGTGTTAGGAGGGCACTGACTTTTCTATCTTACCCTATCTATGTTTCCTGGTAATATACATGGGAAAATCCCATAGGAGGAAAATTCCACTTAGGGTTAGGGTTAGGTCAACATGAACTCATAGAGAAAAATGGACATCGCCAACAATCTCGGAATACTTGGGTACGGTTAGGAGAGCACATACTTTTCTAGGTTGCGCTATCTATGTTTCCTGGTAAAATGCAAAGGAAAATCGCATTGGAGGAAAATTCCACTTAGGGTTAGGGTTAGGTCAACATGAACTCATAGAGAAAAATGGACATCTCCAACAAATTCAGAGTGCTTGGGTATTGTTAGGTGGGCACTGACCTTTCTAGCCTGCCCTATAGATGTTTCCTGGTAAAATAGATGGGAAAATCCCATAGGAGGAAAATTCCACTTAGGGTTAGGTCAACATGAACTCATAGAACAAAATGGATGTCACCAAGAAATTCAAAGTGCTTGGGTCTGTTTAGGAGGGCACTGACTTTTCTACTCTGCCCTATCTATGTGTCCTGGTAAAATAAATGGGAAAATCCCTTAGGATGAAAATTCCGCTTAGGGTTAGGGTTAAGTCAACATGAACTCTTAGAGCAAAATGGACGTCGCCATGAAATTCAGAGTACTTGGGTATGGTAAGGAGGGCACTGACTTTTGTAGTCTGCCCTATCTACTGTATGTTTCCTGGTAAATAACATGGGAAAATCCCTTAGGAGGAAAATTCCACTTAGGGTTAGGGTTAGGTTACCATAAATAGAAAAATGGACATCGCCAACAAACTCAGAGTGCTTGGGTACGGTTAGGAGGGCACTGACTTTTCTAGCCTGCCCTATCTATCTTTCCTGGTAAATTACATGAGAAAATTCCATAGGAGGAAAAATTCCATTTAGCGTTAGGGTTAGGTCAAGATGAACTCATAGAGAAAAATGGACATCGCCAACAAATTCAGAGTGCTTGGGTATTGTTAGGTGGGCACTGACCTTTCTAGCCTGCCCTATAGATGTTTCCTGGTAAAATAGATGGGAAAATCCCATAGGAGGAAAATTCCACTTAGGGTTAGGTCAACATGAACTCATAGAACAAAATGGATGTCACCAAGAAATTCAAAGTGCTTGGGTATGTTTAGGAGGGCACTGACTTTTCTACTCTGCCCTATCTATGTGTCCTGGTAAAATAAATGGGAAAATCCCTTAGGATGAAAATTCCGCTTAGGGTTAGGGTTAAGTCAACATGAACTCTTAGAGCAAAATGGACGTCGCCATGAAATTCAGAGTACTTGGGTATGGTAAGGAGGGCACTGACTTTTGCAGTCTGCCCTATCTACTGTATGTTTCCTGGTAAAATACATAGGAAAATCCCTTAGGAGGAAAATTCCACTTAGGGTTAGGGTTAGGTTACAATAAATAGAAAAATGGACATCTCCAACAAACTCAGAGTGCTTGGGTATGGTTAGGAGGGCACTGACTTTTCTAGCCTGCCCTATCTATGTTTCCTGGTAAATTACATGAGAAAATTCCATAGGAGGAAAAATTCCATTTAGCGTTAGGGTTAGGTCAAGATGAACTCATAGAGAAAAATGGACATCGCCAACAAATTCAGAGTGATTTTGTATGGTTAGTAGGGCACAGACTTTTCTTGCCTGCACTTTCTATATTTCCTGGTAAAATACATGGGAAAATCCCATTGGAGGAAAATTCCACTTATGGTTAGGGTTAGGTCAACATGAACTCATTTATAAAAATGGACATCGCCAACAAACTCAGAATTCTTGGGTACGGTTAGTAGGGCACTGACTTTACTAGCCTGCCCTATCCATATTTCCTGGTAAAATATATGGGAAAATCGCATAGGAGGAAAATTCCACTTAGGCTTAGGGTTAGGTCAACATGAACTAATGGAGCAAAATGGAAGTCGCCAAGAAATTCAGAGTGCTTGGGTGTGGTTAGGAGGGCACTGACTTTTCTAGCCTGCCCTATCTATGTTTCCTGGTAAAATACATGGGAAAATTCCATAGGAGGAAAATTCCACTTAGGGTTAGGGTTAGGTCAACATGGACTCATAGAGCAAATTGGACTTTGCCAACAATATCAGAATACCTGGGTACGGTTAGGAGAGCACTTTCTTTTCTAGGTTGCTCTATCTATGTTTCCTGGTAAAATGCAAAGGAAAATCCCATAGGAGGAAAATTGCATTTAGGATTACGGTTAAATAACCATGAACTCATAGAGCAAAATAGTCATCGCCAAAAAAAAAAAAAATCAAACAAAACGGGACACATAGATAGGCAGAGTAGTAAAGTCAGTGCCCACCTAACCATAGCCAAGCACTCTGAATTTATTGGCAATGTCCATTTTCCTTTATGAGTTCATGGTGACCTAACCCTTACCCTAAGTGGAATTTTCCTCCTATAGGATTTTCCCATCTATTGTACCAGGAAACATATATAGGGCAGGCTAGAAAGGTAAGTGCCCGCCTAACAATACCCAAGCACTCTGAATTTGTTGGCGATGTCCATTTTTCTCTATGAGTTCATGTTGACCTAACCCTAAGTGGAATTTTCCACCTATGGGATTTTCCCATTTATTTTACCAGGACACATAGATAGGGCAGGCTAGAAAGGTCAGTGCCCGCCTAACAATACCAAAGCACTCTGAATTTGTTGGCGGTGTCCATTTTTCTCTATGACTTGATGTTGACCTAACCCTAACCCTAAGTGGAATTTTCCTCCTAAGGGATTTTCCCATGTATTTTACCAGGAAACATATAGTAGATAGGGCAGACTACAAAAGTCACTGCCCTCTTAACCATAGCCAAGCACTCTGAATTTGCTGGTGAGGCCCATTTTGCTCTTTGACTTCATGTTGACCTAACCCTAACCCTAAGTGGAATTTTCCTCCTATGGGATTTTCCCATGTATTTTACCAGGAAACATAGATAGGGCAAGCTAGAAAAGTCAATGCCCTCCTAACACTACCTAAGAACTCTTAATTTCTAGGCGACGTCGATTTTTCTCTATGAGTTCATTTTGACCAAACCCTAACCCTAAGTGGAATTTTCCTCCTAAGGGATTTTCCCATTTATTTTACCAGGACACATAGATAGGCAGAGTAGAAAAGTCAGTGCCCTCCTAACCATACCCAAGTACTCTGAATTTCGTAGCGAGGTCCATTTTTATCTATGAGTTCATTGTGACCTAACCCTAACCCTAAGTGGAATTTTCCTCCTATGGGATTTTCCCATCTATTGTACCAGGAAACATATATAGGGAAGGCTAGAAAGGTCAGTGCTCGCCTAACAATACCCAAGCACTCTGAATTTGTTGGTGATGTCCATTTTACTCTATGAGTTCATGTTGACCTAACCCTAACCCTAAGTGGAATTTTCCTCCTAAGGTATTTTCCCATTTATTTTACCAGGACACATAGATAGGCAGAGTAAAAAACTCAGTGCGCTCCTAATCATAGCCAAGCACTCTGAATTTATTGGCAATGTCCATTTTCCTCTATGAGTTCATGGTGACCTAACCCTAACCTTACTAACCCTAAGTGGAATTTTCCTCCAATGGGACTTTGCATGTATTTTACCAGGAAACATAGATAGGGCAAGTTAGAAAAGTCAGTGCCCTCCTAACCGTACCCAAGTATTCTGAGTTTGTTGCCGATGTCAATTTTTCTATATGAGTTCATGGTGACCTAACCCTAACCCTAAGTGGAATTTTCCTCCTAAGGAATTTTCCCATGTATTTTACCATGAAACATACAGTAGATACGGCAGACTACAAAAGACAGTGCCCTCCTAACCATACCCAAGTACTCTGAATTTCTTGGCGAGGTCCATTTTGCTCTATGAGTTCATGTTGACCTAACCCTAACCCTAAGTGGAATTTTCCTCCTATGGGATTTTCTCATCTATTGTACCAGGAAACATATATAGGGCAGGCTAGAAAGGTCAGTGCCTGCCTAACAATACCCAAGCATTCTGAATTTGTTGGCGACGTCCATTTTTCTCTATGAGTTCATGGTGACCTAACCCTAAGTTTAATTTTCCTCCTTATCTAGCCTACCCTATCTACTTTTCCTGGTAAAATACATGGGAAAATCTTATAGGAGGAAAATTCCACTTGGGGTTAGGGTTAGGTCAACATGAACTCATATAGAAAAATGAACATCGCCAATAAACTCAGAGTGCCTGGGTATGGTTTGGAGGGCACTGAACTTTATAGCCTACCCTATCTATATTTCCTGGTAAAATATATGGTAAAATCCCTTAGGAGTAAAATTTCACTTAGGGTTAGTAAGGTTAGGCTTAGGTCACCATGAACTCATAGAAAAAAATGGATATTGCCAAAAAATTCGGAATACTTGGGTACGGTTAGGAGGGCACTTAGTTTTGTAGGCTGCCCTATCTATGTTTCTTGGTAAAAGATATGGGAAAATCCCATAGGAGTAAAATTGCACTTAGGGTTAGGGTTAAGTCAACATGAACCATAGTAAAGTCATAGAGCAAAATGGGCCTCACCAGCAAATTCTGAGTGCTTTGCTACGGGTAGGAGGGCAGTGACTTTTATAGTCTGCCCTATCTACTATATATTTCCTGGTAAAACACATTTGAAAATCCCTTATGAGGAAAATTCCACTTAGGGTTAGGGTTTGGTCAACATCAACTCATAGAGAAAAATGGACATCGCCAACAAATTCAGAGCGCTTGGGTATTGGTAGGCTGGTAAAATACTTGGGAAAATCTCATAGGAGAAAAATTCCACTTAGGGTTAGGGTTACGTCAACATGAACTCATAGAGAAAAATGGACATCGCCATCAAATTCATAGTGCTTGGGTAGTGTTAGGAGGGCACTGACTTTTCTAGCTTGCCCTATCTATGTTTCCTGGTACAATAGATGGGAAAATCCCATTGGAGAAAAATTCCACTTAGCGTTAGTAAGGTTAGGGTTAGGTCACCATCAACTCACAGAGGAAAATGGACATTGCCAGTAAATTCAGAGTGCTTGGCTATGGTTAGGAGGGCACTGAATTTTTTACTCCACCTACCTATGTGTCCTGGTAAAATAAATGGGAAAATCCCTTAGGAGGAAAATTCCACTTAGGGTTAGGGTTAGGTCACCATAAACTCATCTAGAAAAATGGACATTGCCAACAAACTCAGGATACTTAGGTTCGGTTAGGAAGGCACTGACTTTTCTAAGTTGCCCTATCTATGTTTCCTGGTAAAATACACAGGAAAATCCCATAGGAGGAAAATTCTACTTAGGTCACCATGAACTCATAGATGAAAATGGATATTGCCAACAAATTCAGAATGCTTGGCTATGGTTAGGAGGGTACTGACTTTTGTAGTCTGCCCTATCTACTGTATGTTTCCTGGTACAATACATGGGAAAATCCCATAGGAGGAAAATTCCACTTAGGGTTAGGGTTAGGTCAACATGAACTCATAGAGAAAAATGGACATGGGCAACAAATTCAGAGTGCTTGGGTAGTGTTAGGAGGGCACTGACTTTTCTAGCTTGCCCTTTCTATGTTTCCTGGTAAAAAAATGGAAAATCCCATTGGAGAAAAATTCCACTTAGGGTTAGTAAGGTTAGGGTTAGGTCACCATGAACTCATAGAGGAAAATGGATATTGCCAACAAATTCAGAATGCTTGGCTATGGTTAGGAGGGCACTGAATTTTTTAATCCACCTACCTATGTGTCCTGGTAAAATAAATGGGAAAATCCCTTAGTAGGAAAATTCCACTTAGGGTTAGGGTTAGGTCACCATAAACTCATATAGAAAAATGGACATTGCCAACAAATTCAGAGTGCTTGGCTACGGTTAGGAGGGAACTGACTTTTGTAGTCTGCCCTATCTCTGTGTCCTGGTAAAAAAATGGAAAATCCCATTGGAGAAAAATTCCACTTAGGGTTAGTAAGGTTAGGGTTAGGTCACCATGAACTCATAGAGAAAAATTGACATTGCCAACAAATTCAGAGTGCTTGGCTATGATTAGGAGGGCACTGACTATTTTACTCTGCCTATCTATGTGTCCTGGTAAAATAAATGGGAAAATCCCTTAGGAGGAAAATTCCTCTTAGGTCAGTGCCGGCCTAACAATACCCAAGCACTCTGAATTTGTTGGCGATGTCCATTTTTCTTTATGAGTTCATGTTGACCTAACCCTAACCCTAAGTGGAATTTTCCACCTATGGGATTTTCCCATTTATTTTACCAGGACACATAGATAGGCAGAGTATAAAAGTCAGTACCCTCCTAACAATAGCCAAGCACTCTGAATTTGTTGGCAATGTCCATTTTCCTCTATGAGTTCATGGTGACCTAACCCTAACCTTACTAATCCTAAGTTGAATTTTCCTCCAATGGGATTTTCCATGTATTTTACCAGGAAAAATAGATAGGGCAAGTTAGAAAAGAAAGTGCCCTCCTAACCGTACCCAAGTATTCTGAGTTTGTTGGCGATGTCCATTTTTCTCTATGAGTTCATGGTGACCTAACCCTAACCCTAAGTGGAATTTTCCTCCTAAGTGATTTTCCCATGTATTTTACCAGGAAACATAGATAGGGCAGGCTAGAAAGGTCAGTGCCCTCCTAATCATACCCAAGAAATAAGAATTTGTTGACGATGTCCATTTTTCTTTTTGAGTTCATGTTGACCTCACCCTAACCCTAAGTGGAATTTTCCTCCTAAGGGATTTACCCATTTATTTTACCAGGACACATAGATAGGCAGAGTAAAAAAGTCAGTGCGCTTCTAACCATAGCCAAGCACTCTGAATTTGTTGGCAATATCCATTTTCCTCTATGAGTTCATGGTGACCTAAACCTAACCTTACTAACCCTAAGAGAATTTTCCTCCAATGGGATTTTCCCATGTATTTTACCCAGGAAACATAGATAGGGCAAGCTAGAAAAGTCAGTGCCCTCCTAACACTACCCAAGCACTTTGAATTTGTTGGCAATGTCCATTTTTCTCTATGAGTTCATGTTGACCTAACCCTAACCCTAAGAGGAATTTTCCTCCTATGGGATTTTCCCAAGTATTTTACCAGGAAACATATATAGGGCAGGCTAGAAAGGTCAGTGCCCGCCTAACGATACCCAAGCACTCTGAATTTGTTGGCGATATCCATTTTTCTCTATGAGTTCATGTTTACCTAACCCTAACCCTAAGTGGAATTTTCCACCTATGGGATTTTCCCATTTATTTTACCAGGACACATAGATAGGCAGAGTAGAAAAGTCAGTGCCCTCCTAACCATAGCCAAGCATTCTGAATTTGTTGGCAATGTCCTTTTTCCTCTATGAGTTCATGGTGACCTAACCCTACCCTTACTAATCCTAAGTTGAAGTTTCCTCCAATGGGATTTTCCATGTATTTTACCAGGAAAAATAGATAGGGCAAGTTAGAAAAGTAAGTGCCCTCCTAACCGTACCCAAGTATTCTGAGTTTGTTGCCGATGTCAATTTTTCTATATGAGTTCATGGTGACCTAACCCTAACCCTAAGTGGAATTTTCCTCCTAAGGAATTTTCCCATGTATTTTACCATGAAACATACAGTAGATAGGGCAGACTACAAAAGACAGTGCCCTCCTAACCATACCCAAGTACTCTGAATTTCTTGGCGAGGTCCATTTTGCTCTATAAGTTCATGTTGACCTAACCCTAACCCTAAGTGGAATTTTCCTCCTATGGGATTTTCTCATCTATTGTACCAGGAAACACATATAGGGCAGGCTAGAAAGGTCAGTGCCGGCCTAACAATACCCGAGCATTCTGAATTTGTTGGCGACGTCCATTTTTCTCTGTGAGCTCATGTTGACCTAACCCTAACTATAAGTGGAATTGTCCTCCTATGGGATTTTCCCATGTATTTTACCAGGAAACATAGATAGGGCAAGCTAGAAAAGTGAGTGCCCTCCTAAAACTACCCAAGCACTCTTAATTTGTTGGCGATGTCCATTTTAGTCTATGAGTTCATGGTGACCTAACCCTAACCCTAAGTGGAATTTTCCTCCTACGGGATATTCCCATGTATTTTACCAGGAAACATAGATAGGGAGGCTAGGAAGGTCAGTGCCCTCCTAACTATACTCAAGAAATCAGAATTTGTTGACGATGTCTATTTTTCTATATGAGTTCATGTTGACCTAACCCTAACCCTAAGTGGAATTTTCCTTTTAAGGGATTTTCCCATTTATTTTACCAGGACACATAGATAGGCAGAGTAAAACACTCAGTGCCCTCCTAACCATAGCCAAGCACTCTGAATTTATTGGAAATGTCCATTTTCCTCTATGAGAATTTTACTCCTATGGGATTTACCTTTGCATTTGTAGAACAGTAAGTGCTCTCCTCACCGTATACAAGTATTCCGAGATTGTTGGCAAAGTCCATTTTGCTCTATGAGTTCATGTTGACCTAAACCTAACCCTAAGTGGAATTTTCCTCCAATGGGATTTTCCATGTATTTTACCAGGAAACATATATATGGCAAGTTAGAAAAGTAAGTACCCTCCATTTTCCTCTATGAGAATTTTCCTCCTATGGGATTTTCCTATCTATTGTACCAGGAAACATACAGTAGATAGGGCAGACTACAAAAGTCAGTGCCCTCCTAACCGTAGCCAAGCACTCTGAATTTGTTGGCAATGTCCATTTTTCTATATGAGTTTATGGTGACCTAACCCAACCCTAAGTGGAATTTTCCTCCTAAGGGATTTTCCCATTTATTTTACCAGGATACATAGGTAGGTGGAGTAAAAAATTCAGTGCCCTCCTAACCATAGCCAAGCACTCTGAATTTATTGGCAATGTCCATTTTCCTGTATGAGTTCATGGTGACCTAACCCTAACCTTACTAAACCTAAGTGGAATTTTTCTCCAATGGGATTTTCCATGTATTTTACCAGGAAACATAGAAAGGGCAAGCTAGAAAAGTCAGTGCCCTCCTAACACTACCCAAGCACTCTGAATTTGTTGCCCATGTCCATTTTTCTCTATGAGTTCATGTTGACCTAACCCTAACCCTAAGTGGAATTTTCCTGCTATGGGATTTTCCCATCTATTGTACCAGGAAACATACAGTAGATAGGGCAGACTACAAAAGTCAGTGCCCTGCTAACCATAGCCAAGCACTCTGAATTTGTTGGCAATATCAATTTTCCTCTATGAGTTCATGGTGACCTAAGTGGAATTTTCCTCCTATGGGGTTTTCCCGTTTATTTTACCAGGAAACATAGATAGGGCAAGTTAGAAAAGTCAGTGCCCTCCTAACCGTACCTAAGTATCCTGAGTTTGTTGGCCATGTCCATTTTTCTCTATGAGTTCATGTTGACCTAACCCTAACCCTAAGTGGAATTTTCCTCCTATGGGATTTTTCCCATCTATTGTACCAGGAAACATACAGTAGATAGGGCAGACTACAAAAGTCAGTGCCCTCCTAACCATAGCCAAGCACTCTGAATTTGTTGGCAATATCTATTTTCCTCTATGAGTTCATGGTGACCTAAGTGGAATTTTCCTCCTATGGGATTTTCCCGTGTATTTTACCAGGAAACATAGATAGGGCAAGTTAGAAAAGTCAGTGCCCTCCTAACCGTCCCTAAGTATCCTGAGTTTGTTGGCAATGTCCATTATTCTCTATGAGTTCATGTTAACCTAACCCAACCCCTAAGTGGAATTTTCCTCCTATGGGATTTTCCCATCTATTGTACCAGGAAACATATATAGGGCAGGCTAGAAAGGTCAGTGCCCACCTAACAATACCCAAGCACTCTGAATTTGTTGGCGATGTCCATTTTACTTTATGAGTTCATTTTGACCTAACCCTAACCCTAAGTGGAATTTTCCTCCTATCGGATTTTCCCATCTATTGTACCAGGAAACATACAGTAGATAGGGCAGAGTAAAAAACTCAGTGCCCTCCTAACCATAGCCAAGCACTCTGAATTTGTTGGCAATATCCATTTTCCTCTATGAGTTCATGGTGACCTAACCCTAACCCTAAGTGGAATTTTCCTCCAATGGGACTTTCCATGTATTTTACCAGGAAACATAGATAGGGCAAGTTAGAAAAGTAAGTGCCCTGCTAACCGTACCCAAGTATTCTGAGTTTGTTGCCGATGTCAATTTTTCTATATGAGTTCATGGTGACCTAACCCTAACCATAAGTGGAATTTTCCTCGTAAGGAATTTTCCCATGTATTTTACCAGGAAACATACAGTAGATAGGGCAGACTACAAAAGACAGTGCCCTCCTAACCATAGCCAAGTACTCTGAATTTCTTGGCGAGGTCCATTTTGCTCTATAAGTTCATGTTGACCTAACCCTAACCCTAAGTGGAATTTTCCTCCTATGAAATTTTCCCATTTATTGTACCAGGAAACATATATAGGGCAGGCGAGAAAGGTCAATGCCGGCCTAACAATACCCAAGCATTCTGAATTTGTTCGCGACGTCCATTTTTCTCTCTGAGTTCATTTTGACCTAACCCTAACTCTAAGTGGAATTTTCCTCCTATGGGATTTCCCTATGTATTTTAGCAGGAAATATAGAAAGGGCAAGCTATAAAAGTCAGTGCCCTTCTAACCATACAAAATCACTCTGAATTTGTTGGCGAGGTCCATTTTTATCTATGAGTTCATGTTGACCTAACCCTAACTCTAAGTGGAATTTTCCTCCTATGCGATTTTCCTTTGCATTTTACCAGGAAACATAGATAGGGCAACCTAGAAAAGTATGTGATCTCCTAACCGTACCCAAGTATTCCGTGATTGTTGGCGATGTCCATTTTTATCTATGAGTTCATTGTGACCTAACCCTAACCCTAAGTAGAATTTTCCTCCTTTTCTATCTTGCCCCATTTATGTTTCCTGGTAAAATACATGGGAAAATCCCTTAAGAGGAAAATTCCATTTAGGGTTAGGGTTAGGTCACCATGAACTCATATAGAAAAATGGACATTGCCAACAAATTCAGAATGCGTGGCTATGATTAGGAGGTCACTGACTTTTTTACTCTGCCTATCTATGTGTCCTGGTAAAATAAATGGGAAAATTCCTTAGGAGGAAATTTCCACTTAGGGTTAGGGTTAGGTCACCATGAACTCATATAGAAAAATGGACATTGCCAACAAATTCAGAGTGCGTGGCTATGATTAGGAGGGCACTGACTTTTTTACTCTGCCTATCTATGTGTCCTGGTAAAATAAATGGGAAAATTCCTTAGGAGGAAATTTCCACTTAGGGTTAGGGTTAGGTCACCATGAACTCATATAGAAAAATGGACATTGCCAACAAATTCAGAGTGCGTGGCTATGATTAGGAGGGCACTGACTTTTTTACTCTGCCTATCTATGTGTCCTGGTAAAATAAATGGGAAAATTCCTTAGGAGGAAATTTCCACTTAGGGTTAGGGTTAGGTCACCATGAACTAATATAGAAAAATGGACATCGTCAACAAATTCTGATTTCTTGGGTATGGTTAGGAGGTCACTTACTTTTCTAACTTGCCATATGTATGTTTCCTGGTTAAAATACATGGAAAATCCCATAGGAGGAAAATTCCACTTAGGGTTAGGTTTAGGTCAACATGAACTCATAGAGCAAAATGGACTTTGCCAAGAAATTCAGAGTGCTTGGGTATTGTTAGGCGGGCACTGACCTTTCTACCCTGCCCTATATATGTTTCATGGTAAAATACATTGAAAATCCTATTGGAGGAAAATTCCACTTAGGGTTAGTAAGGTTAGGGTTAGGTCACATGAACTCATAGAGGAAAATGGATATTGCCAACAAATTCAGAGTGCTTGGCTATGGTTAGAAGGGCACTGACTTTTCTATTCTGCTGTATCTACTGTATGTTTCCTGGTAAAATACATGGGAAAATCTGTTAGGAGGAAAATTCCACTTAGGGTTAGGGTTAGGTCACCATGAACTCATATAGAAAAATGGACATTGCCAACAAATTCAGAGTGCTTCGGTAGTGTTAGGAGGGCACTGACTTTTCTACCCTTCCCTATATATGTTTCCTGGTAAAATACGTGGAAAATCCCATTGGAGGAAAATTCCACTTAGGGTTAGTAAGGTTAGGGCTAGGTCACCATGAACTCATAGAGAAAAATCAACATTGCCAACCAATTCAGAGTGCTTGGGTATTGTTAGGCGGGCACTGACCTTTCTAGCCTGCCCTATCTATGTTTACTGGTACAATAGATGGAAAATCCCTTTGGAGGAAAATTCCACTTAGGGTTAATAAGGTTAGGTTTAGGTCACCATGAACTCATAGAGGAAAATGGACATTGCCAACAAATTCAGAGTGCTTGGCTATGGTTAGGAGGGCACTGAGTTTTTTACTCTGCCTATCTATGTGTCCTGGTAAAATAAATGGGAAAATTCCTTAGGAGGAAAATTCCACTTAGGGTTAGGGTTAGGTCACCATAAACTCATATAGAAAAATGGACATTGCCAACAAATTCAGAGTGCTTGGCTACGGTTAGGAGGGCACTGACTTTTGTAGTCTGCCCTATCTACTGTATGTTTCCTGGTACAATAGATAGGAAAATCCCATAGGAGGAAAATTCTCATAGAGGAAAATGGAGGGTACTTACTTTTCTAACTTGCCATATATATGTTTCCTGGTAAAATACATGGAAAATCCCATTGGAGGAAAATTCCACTTAGGGTTAGGTTTAGGTCAACATGAACTCATAGAGCAAAATGGACTTTGCCAACAATCTCGGAATACTTGTATACGGTGAGGAGAGCACTTACTGTTCTACAAATGCAAAGGTAAATCCCATAGGAGTAAAATTGCACTTAGGGTTAGGGTTAGATCAACCTGAACTCATAGAGAAAAAAATGGACATTGCCAAGAAATTCGGAATACTTTACTTTGGTTAGGTGGGCACTTACATTTCTACGCTGCCCTATCTATGTTTCCCGGTAAAAGATATGGGAAAATCATATAGGAGTAAAATTGCACTTAGGATTACGGTTAAATCACCATGATCTCATAGAGCAAAATAGTCATCGCCAAAATAACAACAACAAAACAAAACGGGATTCTTGGGTATAATTAGGAGGGCACTGACTTTTCTGGCCTGCTCTATATATGTTTCCTGGTAAAATGGAAAGGAAAATCACATAGGAGGGAAATTCCACTTAGGGTTAGGGTTAGGTCACAATGAACTCATAGATAAAAATGGATCTTGACAACAAATTCAGAGTGATTTTGTATGGTTAGAAGGGCACTGATTTTATAGCCTGCCCTTTCTATATTTCCTGCTAAAATACATGGGAAAATCCCATAGGAGGAAAATTCATCTTAGGGTTAGGGTTAGGTCAAAATGAACTCAGAGAGAAAAATGGACATCGTCAACAAATTCTGATTTCTTGGATATGTTTAGGAGGGCACTGACCTTTCTAGCCTTCCCTATCTATGTTTCCTGGTAAAATACATGGGAAAATCCCTTAGGAGGAAAATTCCACTTAGGGTTAGGGTTAGGTCACCATGAACTCATATAGAAAAATTGACATCGCCAACAAACTCAGAGTGCTTGGCTATGGTTAGGAGGGCACTGACTTTTTTACTCTGCCTATCTATGTTTCCTGGCAAAATAAATGGGAAAATCCCTTAGGAGGAAAATTCCACTTAGGGTTAGGGTTAGGTCAACATGAATTCATAGAGCAAAATGGACCTCGCTATGAAATTCAGAGTACTTAGGTATGGTTAGGAAGGGACTGACTTTTGAAGTCTGCCCTATCTACTGCATGTTTCCTAGTAAAATACATGGGAAAATCCCTTAGGAGGAAAATTCCACTTAGGGTTAGGGTTAGGTCACCATGAACTCATATAGAAAAATGGACATCGTCAACAAATTCTTATTTCTTAGGTATGGTTAGGAGGGCACAGACCTTTCTAGCCTGCCCTATCTATGTTTCCTGGTAAAATACATGGGAAAATCCCTTAGGAGGAAAATTCCTCTTAGGTCAGTGCCGGCCTAACAATACCCAAGCACTCTGAATTTGATGTCCATTTTTCTTTATGAGTTCATGTTGACCTAACCCTAACCCTAAGTGGAATTTTCCACCTATGGGATTTTCCCATTTATTTTACCGGGACACATAGATAGGCAGAGTAGAAAAGTCAGTACCCTCCTAACCATAGCCAAGCACTCTGAATTTGTTGGCAATGTCCATTTTCCTCTATGAGTTCATGGTGACCTAACCCTAACCTTACTAATCCTAAGTTGAATTTTCCTCCAATGGGATTTTCCATGTATTTTACCAGGAAAAATAGATAGGGCAAGTTAAAAAAGTAAGTGCCCTCCTAACCATACCTAAGATGGGAAAGGGTTAGGGTTAGGTCACCATGAACTCATATAGAAAAATGGACATCGTCAACAAATTCTGATTTCTTGGGTATGGTTAAGAGGCCACTGACCTTTCTAGCCTGCCCTATCTATGTTTCCTGGTAAAATATATGGGAAAATCCCATTGGAGGAAAATTCCACTTAGGGTTAAGGTTAGATCAACATGAACTCAGAGAAAAATGGACTTCACCAACAAATTCAGAGTTCTTGGGTAGTGATTGGCGGGCACTGACCTTTCTACCCTGCCCTATATATGTTTCCTGGTAAAATACATGGGAAAATCCCATAGGAGGAAAATTCCACTTAGGGTTAGGGTTAGGTCAACATGAACCCATAGAGCAAAATGGACCTCCCTACGAAATTCAGAGTACTTAAGTATGGTTAGGAAGGCACTGACTTTTGTAGTCTGCGCTATCTACTGTATGAGTCCTGGTAAAATAAATGGGAAAATCCCTTAGGAGGAAAATTCCACTTAGGGTTAGGGTTAGGTCAACATGAACTGATAGAGCAAAATTGACATCACCAACAAACTCAGAGTGCTTGGCTATGGTTAGGAGGGCACTGACTTTTTTACTCTGCCTATCTATGTTTCCTGGCAAAATAAATGGGAAAATCCCTTAGGAGGAAAATTCCACTTAGGGTTAGGGTTAGGTCAACATGAACTCATAGAGCAAAATGGACCTCGCTATGAAATTCAGAGTACTTAGGTATAGTTAGGAAGGGACTGACTTTTGAAGTCTGCCCTATCTACTGTATGTTTCCTAGTAAAATACATGGGAAAATCCCTTAGGAGGAAAATTTCACTTAGGGTTAGGGTTAGGTCACCATGAACTCATATAGAAAAATGGACATCGTCAACAAATTCTGATTTCTTGGGTATGGTTAAGAGGCCACTGACCTTTCTAGCCTGCCCTATCTATGTTTCCTGGTAAAATATATGGGAAAATCCCATTGGAGGAAAATTCCACTTAGGGTTAAGGTTAGGTCAACATGAACTCAGAGAAAAATGGACTTCACCAACAAATTCAGAGTTCTTGGGTAGTGATTGGCGGGCACTGACCTTTCTACCCTGCCCTATATATGTTTCCTGGTAAAATACATGGGAAAATCCCATAGGAGGAAAATTCAACTTAGGGTTAGGGTTAGGTCAACATGAACCCATAGAGCAAAATGGACCTCCCTACGAAATTCAGAGTACTTAGGTATGGTTAGGAAGGCACTGACTTTTGTAGTCTGCGCTATCTACTGTATGTGTCCTGGTAAAATAAATGGGAAAATCCCTTAGGAGGAAAATTCCACTTAGGGTTAGGGTTAGGTCAACATGAACTGATAGAGCAAAATGGACCTCGCTACGAAATTCAGAGTACTTAGGTATTGTTAGGAAGGCACTGACTTTTGAAGTCTGCCCTATCTACTCTATGTTTCCTAGGAAAATACATGGGAAAATCCCTTAGGAGGAAAATTCCACTTAGGGTTAGGGTTAGGTCAACATGAACTCATAGAGAAAAATGGACATGGCCAACAAATTCAGAGTTCTTGGCTATGGTTAGGAGGGCACTGACTTTTTTACTCTGCCTATCTATGTGTCCTGGTAAAATAAATGGGAAAATCCCTTAGGAGGAAAATTCCACTTAGGGTTAGGGTTAGGTCACCATGAACGCATATAGAAAAATGGACATCGTCAACAAATTCTGATTCCTTGGGTATGGTTAAGAGGCCACTGACCTTTCTAGCCTGCCCTATCTATGTTTCCTGGTAAAATACATGGGAAAATCCCATAGAAGGAATATTCCACTTAGGGTTCGGGTTAGGTCAACATGAACTCATAGAGAAAAATGGACATCGCCAAGAAATTCAGAGTGCTTGGGTATCGTTAGGCGGGCACTGACCTTTCTACCCTGCCCTATATATGTTTCCTGGTAAAATACTTGGGAAAATCCCATAGGAGGAAAATTCCACTTAGGGTTAGGGTTAGGTCAACACGAACTCATAGAGAAAAATCAACATCGCCAACCAATTCAGAGTGCTTGGGTAGTGTTAGGCGGGCACTGACCTTTCTAGCCTGCCCTATCTATGTTTACTGGTACAATAGATGGAAAATCCCATTGGAGGAAAATTCCACTTAGGGTTAATAAGGTTAGGTTTAGGTCACCATGAACTCATAGAGAAAAATGGACATCTCCAACAAATTCAGAGTGCTTGGGTATTGTTAGGTGGGCATTGACCTTTCTAGCCTGCCCTATACATGTTTCCTGGTAAATAGATGGGAAAATCCCATAGGAGGAAAATTCTAGTTAGGGTTAGGGTTAGGTCAAAATGAACTCATAGAGAAAAATGGACATCACCAACAAATTAAAAGTGCTTGGGTATTGTTAGGCCGGAACTGACCTTTCTACGCTGCCCTATATATGTTTCCTGGTACAATAGATGGGAAAATCCCATAGGAGGAATATTCGACTTAGGGTTAGGGTTAGGTCAACATGAACTCACAGAGAAAAATGGACATGGCCAAGAAATTCAGAATACTTGGGTAGTGTTAGGATGGCACTGACTTTTCGAACTTTCCCTATCTATATTTCCTGGTAAAATACTTGGAAAATCCCATGGGAGAAAAATTCCACTTACGGTTAGTAAGGTTAGGGTTAGGTCACCATGAACTCATAGAGGAAAATGGACATTGCCAACAAATTCAAAGTGCTTGGCTATGGTTAGGAGGGCACTGAGTTTTTTACTCTGCCTATCTATGTGTCCTGGTAAAATAAATGGGAAAATTCCTTAGGAGGAAAATTCCACTTAGGGTTAGGGTTAGGTCACCATAAACTCATATAGAAAAATGGACATTGCCAACAAATTCAGAGTGCTTGGCTACGGTTAGGAGGGCACTGACTTTTGTAGTCTGCCCTATCTACTGTATGTTTCCTGGTACAATAGATAGGAAAATCCCATAGGAGGAAAATTCTCATAGAGGAAAATGGAGGGTACTTACTTTTCTAACTTGCCATATATATGTTTCCTGGTAAAATACATGGAAAATCCCATTGGAGGAAAATTCCACTTAGGGTTAGGTTTAGGTCAACATGAACTCATAGAGCAAAATGGACTTTGCCAACAATCTCGGAATACTTGTATACGGTGAGGAGAGCACTTACTGTTCTACAAATGCAAAGGTAAATCCCATAGGAGTAAAATTGCACTTAGGGTTAGGGTTAGATCAACCTGAACTCATAGAGAAAAAAATGGACATTGCCAAGAAATTCGGAATACTTTACTTTGGTTAGGTGGGCACTTACATTTCTACGCTGCCCTATCTATGTTTCCCGGTAAAAGATATGGGAAAATCATATAGGAGTAAAATTGCACTTAGGATTACGGTTAAATCACCATGATCTCATAGAGCAAAATAGTCATCGCCAAAATAACAACAACAAAACAAAACGGGATTCTTGGGTATAATTAGGAGGGCACTGACTTTTCTGGCCTGCTCTATATATGTTTCCTGGTAAAATGGAAAGGAAAATCACATAGGAGGGAAATTCCACTTAGGGTTAGGGTTAGGTCACAATGAACTCATAGATAAAAATGGATCTTGACAACAAATTCAGAGTGATTTTGTATGGTTAGAAGGGCACTGATTTTATAGCCTGCCCTTTCTATATTTCCTGCTAAAATACATGGGAAAATCCCATAGGAGGAAAATTCATCTTAGGGTTAGGGTTAGGTCAAAATGAACTCAGAGAGAAAAATGGACATCGTCAACAAATTCTGATTTCTTGGATATGTTTAGGAGGGCACTGACCTTTCTAGCCTTCCCTATCTATGTTTCCTGGTAAAATACATGGGAAAATCCCTTAGGAGGAAAATTCCACTTAGGGTTAGGGTTAGGTCACCATGAACTCATATAGAAAAATTGACATCGCCAACAAACTCAGAGTGCTTGGCTATGGTTAGGAGGGCACTGACTTTTTTACTCTGCCTATCTATGTTTCCTGGCAAAATAAATGGGAAAATCCCTTAGGAGGAAAATTCCACTTAGGGTTAGGGTTAGGTCAACATGAATTCATAGAGCAAAATGGACCTCGCTATGAAATTCAGAGTACTTAGGTATGGTTAGGAAGGGACTGACTTTTGAAGTCTGCCCTATCTACTGCATGTTTCCTAGTAAAATACATGGGAAAATCCCTTAGGAGGAAAATTCCACTTAGGGTTAGGGTTAGGTCACCATGAACTCATATAGAAAAATGGACATCGTCAACAAATTCTTATTTCTTAGGTATGGTTAGGAGGGCACAGACCTTTCTAGCCTGCCCTATCTATGTTTCCTGGTAAAATACATGGGAAAATCCCTTAGGAGGAAAATTCCTCTTAGGTCAGTGCCGGCCTAACAATACCCAAGCACTCTGAATTTGATGTCCATTTTTCTTTATGAGTTCATGTTGACCTAACCCTAACCCTAAGTGGAATTTTCCACCTATGGGATTTTCCCATTTATTTTACCGGGACACATAGATAGGCAGAGTAGAAAAGTCAGTACCCTCCTAACCATAGCCAAGCACTCTGAATTTGTTGGCAATGTCCATTTTCCTCTATGAGTTCATGGTGACCTAACCCTAACCTTACTAATCCTAAGTTGAATTTTCCTCCAATGGGATTTTCCATGTATTTTACCAGGAAAAATAGATAGGGCAAGTTAAAAAAGTAAGTGCCCTCCTAACCATACCTAAGATGGGAAAGGGTTAGGGTTAGGTCACCATGAACTCATATAGAAAAATGGACATCGTCAACAAATTCTGATTTCTTGGGTATGGTTAAGAGGCCACTGACCTTTCTAGCCTGCCCTATCTATGTTTCCTGGTAAAATATATGGGAAAATCCCATTGGAGGAAAATTCCACTTAGGGTTAAGGTTAGATCAACATGAACTCAGAAAAAAATGGACTTCACCAACAAATTCAGAGTTCTTGGGTAGTGATTGGCGGGCACTGACCTTTCTACCCTGCCCTATATATGTTTCCTGGTAAAATACATGGGAAAATCCCATAGGAGGAAAATTCCACTTAGGGTTAGGGTTAGGTCAACATGAACCCATAGAGCAAAATGGACCTCCCTACGAAATTCAGAGTACTTAAGTATGGTTAGGAAGGCACTGACTTTTGTAGTCTGCGCTATCTACTGTATGTGTCCTGGTAAAATAAATGGGAAAATCCCTTAGGAGGAAAATTCCACTTAGGGTTAGGGTTAGGTCAACATGAACTCATAGAGAAAAATGGACATGGCCAACAAATTCAGAGCCTTGGCTATGGTAGGAGGGCACGACTTTTTTACTCTGCCTTATCTATGTGTCCTGTAAAATAAATGGGAAAAATCCCTAGGAGGAAAAATCCACTTAGGTTAGGGTTCGGTCACCATGAACGCATTATAGAAAAAATGGAACCATCGTCAACAAATTCTGATCGTGGGTATGGTTTAAGAGGGCCACTGACCTTTCTAGCCTGCCTATCTATTCTGTTACCTGGTAAAAAAGACATGGGAAAAATCCCCATAGAAGGGAATATTCCCTTAGGGTTGGGTTAGGTAACATGAATCATAGAGAAAATGGGACATCGCCAAGAAATGCAGATGCTTGGGGATCGTTAGGCGGGCACTGACCTTTCTACCCTGCCCTATATATGTTTCCTGGTAAAATACTTGGGAAAATCCCATAGGAGGAAAATTCCACTTAGGGTTAGGGTTAGGTCAACACGAACTCATAGAGAAAAATCAACATCGCCAACCAATTCAGAGTGCTTGGGTAGTGTTAGGCGGGCACTGACCTTTCTAGCCTGCCCTATCTATGTTTACTGGTACAATAGATGGAAAATCCCATTGGAGGAAAATTCCACTTAGGGTTAATAAGGTTAGGTTTAGGTCACCATGAACTCATAGAGAAAAATGGACATCTCCAACAAATTCACAGTGCTTGGGTATTGTTAGGTGGGCATTGACCTTTCTAGCCTGCCCTATACATGTTTCCTGGTAAAATAGATGGGAAAATCCCATAGGAGGAAAATTCTAGTTAGGGTTAGGGTTAGGTCAAAATGAACTCATAGAGAAAAATGGACATCACCAACAAATTAAAAGTGCTTGGGTATTGTTAGGCCGGAACTGACCTTTCTACGCTGCCCTATATATGTTTCCTGGTACAATAGATGGGAAAATCCCATAGGAGGAATATTCGACTTAGGGTTAGGGTTAGGTCAACATGAACTCACAGAGAAAAATGGACATGGCCAAGAAATTCAGAATACTTGGGTAGTGTTAGGATGGCACTGACTTTTCGAACTTTCCCTATCTATATTTCCTGGTAAAATACTTGGAAAATCCCATGGGAGAAAAATTCCACTTACGGTTAGTAAGGTTAGGGTTAGGTCACCATGAACTCATAGAGGAAAATGGATATTGCCAACAAATTCAGAGTGCTTGGCTATGGTTAGGAGGGCACTGACTTTTTTACTCTACCTATCTATGTGTCCTGGTATAATAAATGGGAATATCTCTTAGGAGGAAAATTCCACTTAGGGTTAGGGTTAAGTCAAAATGAAATCATAGAGCAAAATGGACCTCGGCACGAAATTCAGAGTTCTTGGTTATGGTTAGGAGGCCACTAATTTTTCTATGCTGCCCTGTCTACTTTTCCTGGCAAAATACATGGGAAAGTCTCATTTGAGGAAAATTTCACTTAAGTCACCGTGAACTCAGAGTTCAAAATGGACATTGCCAAGAAATTCAGAGTTCTTGTATATGGTTAGTAAGGCACTGACTTTTCAAGTTTGCCCTATCTATGTTTCCTGGTAAAATACATGGAAAATCCCATTGGAGGAAAATTCCTCTTAGGGTTAATAAGGCTAGGATTAGGTCAACATGAACTCATAGAGGAAAATGGACATTGCCAACAAATTCAGAGTGTTTGGCTATGTTTAGGAGGGCACTGACGTTTCTACTCTGCCTATCTATGTGTCCTGGTAAAATAAATGGGAAAATCCCTTAGGAGGAATATTCCACTTAGGGTTAGGGTTAGGTCACCACGAACTCATAGAGGAAAATGGACATCGCCAACAAATTCAGAGTTTTTGGGTATTGTTAGGCGGGCAGTGACCTTTCTAGTCTGCCCTATCTATGTTTCCTGGTAAAATACTTGGCAAAATCCCATAGGAGAAAAATTCCACTTAGGGTTAGGGTTAGGTTAACATGAACTCATAGAGAAAAATGGACGTGGACATCAAATTCAGAGTGCTTGGGTACGGTTAGGAGGGCACTTACTTTTCTAGCTTACCGTACCTATGTTTCCTGGTAAAATATATAGAAAATCCCATTGGAGGAAAATTCCACTTAGGGTTAGTAAGCTAGGGATAGGTCACCATGAACTCATAGAGGAAAATGGATATTGTCAACAAATTCAGAGTGCTTGGCTATGTTTAGTAGGGCACAGACTTTTTTACTCTGCCTATCTATGTTTCCTGGTAAAATACATGGGAAAATCCCATAGGAGGAAAATTCTACTTAGTGTTAGTTAGGTCACAATGAATTCATAGATAAAAATGGACATCGCCAACAATCTCGGAATACTTGGGTACGGTTAGGAGAGCACATACTTTTCTAGGTTGCCCTATCTATGTTTGCTGGTAAAATGGAAAGGAAAATCGCATAGGAGGAAAATTCCACTTAGGGTTAGGATAAGGTCACAATGAACTCATAGATAAAAATGGACCTCACCAACAAATTCAGAGTGATTTTGTATGGTTACAAGGGCACTGACTTTTATAGCCTTCCCTTTCTATATTTCCTACTAAAATATATGGGAAAATCACATAGGAGGAAAATTACACTTAGGGTTAGGATTAGGTCAAAATGAACTCATAGAGCCAAATGGACGTGGCCAACAAATTCAGAGTGCTTGGGTAGTGTTAGGAGGGCACTGACTTTTCTATCTTGCCCTATCTATGTTTCCTGGTAATATATATGGGAAAATGCCATAGGAGGAAAATTCCACTTAGGGTTAGGGTTAGGTCAACATAAACTCATAGAGAAAAATGGAGATCGCCAACAATCTCAGAATACTTGGGTACGGTTAGGAGAGCACATACTTTTCTAGGTTGCGCTATCTATGTTTCCTGGTAAAATGCAAAGGAAAATCGCATTGGAGGAAAATTCCACTTAGGGTCAGGGTTAGGTCAACATGAACTCATAGAGCAAAATGGACTTCACGAGCAAATTCAGAGTGCTTGGGTATTGTTAGGCGGGCATTGACCTTTCTAGCCTGCCCTATACATGTTTCCTGGTAAAATAGATGGGAAAATCCCATAGGAAGAAAATTCCACTTAGGGTTAGGGTTAGGTAAACATGAACTCATAGAGCAAAATGGATGTCACCAAGAAATTCAAAGTGCTTGGGTATGGTAAGGAGGGCACTGACTTTTCTAGCTTGCCCTATCTATGTTTCCTGGTAAAATACATGGAAAATCCTATTGGAGGAAAATTCCAGTTAGGGTTAGGGTTAGGTTAACATGAATTCATAGAGCATAATGGAAATCGTCAACAAATTCAGAGTGCTTGGGTACGTTTAGGAGGGCAGTTACTTTTCTAGCTTGCCCTATCTATGATTCCTGGTAAAATACATGGAAAATCCTATTGGGGGAAAATTCCACTTAGGGTTAGTAAGGTTAGGGTTAGGTCACCACGAACTCATAGAGGAAAATGGAGATTGCCAACAAATTCAGAGTGCTTGGCTATTGTTAGGAGGGCACTGACTTTTCTACTCTGCCCTATCTATGTGTCCTGGTAATATAAATGGGAAAATCCCTTAGGATGAAAATTCCGCTTAGGGTTAGGGTTAAGTCAACATAAACTCATAGAGCAAAATGGACGTCGACATGAAATTCAGAGTACTTGGGTATGGTAAGGAGGGCACTGACTTTTGTAGTCTGCCCTATCTACTGTATGTTTCCTGGTAAAATACATGGGAAAATCCCTTCAGAGCAAAATTCCACTTAGGGTTAGGGTTAGGTCACCATAAATAGAAAAATGGACATCGCCAACAAACTCAGAGTGCTTGGGTATGGTTAGGAGGGCACTGACTTTTCTAGCCTGCCCTATCTATTTTTCCTGGTAAATTACATGAGAAAATTCTATAGGAGGAAAAATTCCACTTAGGGTTAGGGTTAGGTCAAGATGAACTCATAGAAAAAAATGGACATCGCCAACAAATTCAGAGTGATTTTGTATTGTTAGTAGGGCACAGACTTTTCTAGCCTGCACTTTCTATATTTCCTGGTAAAATACATGGGAAAATCCCATTGGAGGAAAATTCCACTTATGGTTAGGGTTAACTCAACATGAACTCATACATAAAAATGGACATCGCGAACAAACTCAGAGTGCTTGGGTACGGTTAGGAGGGCACTGACTTTTCTAGCCTGCCCTATCTATATTGCCTGGTAAAATACATGGGAAAATTCCTTAGGAGGAAAATTCCACTTAGGGTTAAGGTTAGGTCAACATGAACTCATAGAGCAAAATGGACTTTGCCAACAATCTCGGAATACTTGGGTACGGTTAGGAGAGCATTTACTTTTCTAGGTTGCTCTATCTATGTTTCCTGGTAAAATGAAAAAGAAAATCCCATAGGAGGTAAATTGCACTTAGGGTTAGGCTTAGATCAACATGAACTCATAGAGAAAAAGATGGACATTGCCAAAATATTCGGAATACTTTACTATGGTTAGGAGGGCACTTACTTTTCTAGGCTGCCCTATCTATGTTTCCCAGTAAAAGATATGGCAAAATCCCATAGGAGTAAAATTGCACTTAGGATTATGGTTAAATAAACTTGAACTCATAGAGCAAAATAGTCACCGCCAAAAAAACAACAACAAAACAAAACGGGACACATAGATAGGCAGAGTAGAAAAGTCAGTGCCCACATAACCATAGCCAAGCACTCTGAATTTATTGGCAATGTCCATTTTCCTCTATGAGTTCATGGTGACCTAACCCTTACCCTAAGTGGAATTTTCCTCCTATGGGATTTTCCCATCTATTGTACCAGGAGACATATATAGGGCAGGCTAGAAAGGTCAGTGCCCACCTAACAATACCCAAGCACTCTTAATTTGTTGGCGATGTCCATTTTTCTCTATGAGTTCATGGTGACCTAACCCTAACCCTAAGTGGAATTTTCCTGCTACGGGATATTCCCATCTATTGTACCAGGAAACATACAGTAGATAGGGCAGACTACAAAAGTCAGTGCCCTCCTAACCGTAGCCAAGCACTCTGAATTTGTTGGCAATGTCCATTTTTCTATATGAGTTTATGGTGACCTAACCCAACCCTAAGTGGAATTTTCCTCCTAAGGGATTTTCCCATTTATTTTACCAGGATACATAGGTAGGTGGAGTAAAAAATTCAGTGCCCTCCTAACCATAGCCAAGCACTCTGAATTTATTGGCAATGTCCATTTTCCTATATGAGTTCATGGTGACCTAACCCTAACCTTACTAAACCTAAGTGGAATTTTTCTCCAATGGGATTTTCCATGTATTTTACCAGGAAACATAGAAAGGGCAAGCTAGAAAAATCAGTGCCCTCCTAACACTACCCAAGCACTCTGAATTTGTTGCCCATGTCCATTTTTCTCTATGAGTTCATGTTGACCTAACCCTAACCCTAAGTGGAATTTTCCTGCTATGGGATTTTCCCATCTATTGTACCAGGAAACATACAGTAGATAGGGCAGACTACAAAAGTCAGTGCCCTGCTAACCATAGCCAAGCACTCTGAATTTGTTGGCAATATCAATTTTCCTCTATGAGTTCATGGTGACCTAAGTGGAATTTTCCTCCTATGGGGTTTTCCCGTTTATTTTACCAGGAAACATAGATAGGGCAAGTTAGAAAAGTCAGTGCCCTCCTAACCGTACCTAAGTATCCTGAGTTTGTTGGCAATGTCCATTTTTCTATATGAGTTTATGGTGACCTAACCCTAACCCTAAGGGGAATTTTCCTCCTATGGGCTTTTCCCATCTATTGTACCAGGAAACATACATAGGGAAGGCTGGAAAGGTCAGTGGCTGCCTAACAATACCCAAGCACTCTGAATTTGTTGGCCATGTCCATTTTACTCTATGAGTTCATGTTTTTTTTTATCTTGAAAATTTTTATTTTTTAAAAAACATACAATCATTTATAAAAATACAATAAAATTTTAAAATAGAGAACCCCCCCCCTTACCCTCCCTCCCACCCCCACCCCCCCTCCCTTCACTTCCCAGAGCAGAATACAGGGTTAAGAAAAAAAAAAGAAAAAGAAAATTATAATAATTAAAAAAAAAGAGAAAGAAAAAAAAATATCATAATTAACCTTTAACTCCATAACTTATAAAACAATTCTTTATATTATTTGATATTCATTCATAAAATAAATAAAACTTTTTAATTCCATATTTTTTCTGAATATAATCTATCCACCTTCCCCATACAGTAATATATCTTTCTTGTGTATGATCCTTTAAATAAGCAGAAAATTTTGCCATTTCTGCAAAACTAGATACTTTAAATATCCATTCTTCTAAAGTAGGCAAAGAATCTTTCTTCCAATATAGACCTACTAGTAACCTTGCTGCAGTTAATAAATTCAACATCAAAGTAGTTTCTTTTTCATTTAAGTCAACAAAAATACCAAGTAAAAATAGTTGAGGAGTAAACTGTATCTTCTTTCTAAAAATCTTTTGAATGTTCCACCAAATCATAATCCAAAAAGCCTTTACTTTTTTACAATTCCACCAAATATGAAAGTATGTCGCATCATTATTGCCACATCTCCAACATTTGGGCTGTATGTTGGAATACATACAAGATAATTTTTAGGATCTAAATGCCATCTATAAAACATTTTATAAAAATTTTCTCTCAAATTTTGAGCTTGTGTAAATTTAACATTTCTTATCCAAATTATCTCCCATAAATCCAATGAGATCGGCTCCTGTATATTCTGAGACCATTTAATCATACAATCTTTAACCAATTCTGTTTCCGAATCTAACTCTAATAAAACATTATATATTCTTTTTATATGAGCCGGACCTTGGTTTTTAATCTGAATAACCAATTGTCTATCTTCTAGTGTTATTCCCTCTTTCTTGTCTACATTCCATCTATCCATTATTTGTAAATATTGAAACCATGACTGTAGAATATTTTGCTGCCTTAATACATCTAGGGATTTCAAATGCCAATTCGAACCAGAACAAATTAACAATTCTTTATATGAAATTTTATCAAAATTTGTCCCCGTAGAGGTTCCCTCAATTGCATGTCTGGGAATCCCCCAGATAGGTATTTTATAATTTAATCTATAATAATACTTCTTCCAAACACGAAGTAAGGCATTCCTCAAAATATGTGATTTAAAAGTCCGATCAACTTTCTTATTAAAAATTAAATATGCATGCCAACCGTATATTAAATCCCAACCTTCCAAAAAAAGAATATCAATATTTGTTAAATTAAGCCAATCACTTAACCAAGTTAGGGCGGCTGCATCATAATATAATTTCAAATTGGGTGCCTTAAGTCCCCCTCTTTCTCGAGCATCCTGTACTATCTTAAATTTAACCCTTGGTTTCTTCCCGGCCCATATAAAATTATTGATACCCTTTTGCCATTCCTCCAAATTTGCCTCTTTTTTAAGAATAGGTATCATCTGAAACAAAAAAAGAAACTTTGGTAGAACATTCATTTTTACAGCTGAAATTCTCCCCAACCATGACAATTGCAATTTTTTCCAATCTATTAAATCCTTTTGGACTTTTGCCCATAGTGGTTCATAATTGTTCTTGTACAATTTTCCATTTGAAGCAGTTAGATATACTCCCAAGTATTTAACCTTTTTTACCATCTGAAAACCTGTGGCTTTAATCAAACTTTCCCTTTCTTTAACTGACATATTCTTAGATAATATCTTAGTCTTATAATTATTAACTTTAAAACCAGAAACATTCACATACTGTGTTATAAGTTCTAATAAACCATCAATCGCCTGATTCGGCTGTTCCAAAATTAAAACCAAATCATCCGCAAATGCCCGCAATTTATACTCATTCTTCATTATCTTTACACCCTTAATTAACTTCGATTCCCGAATCTGAATCAATAAAATTTCCAATGTTAAAACAAATAACAATGGGGATAATGGACATCCTTGTCTTGTCCCTTTTTGAATATTAAAATTCTCAGTCAATCCCCCAGTTACAACAATTTGTGCAGATTGCTGCTGATATATAGCTTTAAGTGCATGTAAAAAATTGTCCCCAAAATTCATTTTCTCTACCAAAGAAAATAAAAATTGCCAGTCCAATTGATCAAAAGCTTTTTCAGCGTCCAAAAAGATAAAAGCCACAGGAATCTGATTATTCTTATCCAAGTACTCAATTAAGTTAATAATTTGTCTAACATTATGTTTCATATATCTCCCTGTTATAAATCCTGCTTGATCACTATGAATCAAGTCTTTCATAACCTGCATAAATCTATTTGCCAAAATTTTTGTAAAGATCTTATAATCAACATTCAATAATGAAATTGGCCTATAATTATTAGGCTCTGTAAGATCCTGATCTTCCTTCGGAATCAGTGATATAAAAGCTCTTTTCCAAGAAGGAGGAACTTGCATACCCAACAAAATACTATTAAAAAGTTCCTTTAGTGGCTCTATCATTTCTTCAGATAAAATCTTATAATACCTAGAAGTCAGTCCATCTGGTCCAGGAGACTTTCCAACCTTTAACTGCTTAATAGCTAAGCCAATTTCCTCCACAGTAATTAAACTATTCATCCCATGTTGTTGTTCCTCTGAAAGTCTAGGAAAATGTACTGATTGTAAATATTTATCTATATCCAAACCCCTTATATTATCACTTGAATATAATTTTGTGTAAAAGTCCAAAAAGCTTTTTTTAATCAAATCTTGCTGAAAAACCTCAGTACCTTTATATTTTACTTTCTCTATAGGCTAGAAAGGTCAGTGCCAGCCTAACCGTACCCATGTATTCTGAGTTTGTTGGCGATGTCCATTTTTCTATATGAGTTCATACTGCCCTAACCCTAACCCTAAGTGGAATTTTCCTCCTAAGGGATTTTCCCATATATTTTACCAGGAAATATAAATAGGGTAGTCTACAAAGGTCAGTGCCCTCCAAACCATACCCAGGAACTCTGCATTTATTGGCGATGTCCATTTTTCTATATGAGTTCATGTTGACCTAACCCTAACCCTAAGTGGAATTTTCCTCCTATAGGATTTTCCCATGTATTTTACCAGGAAACGTAGATAGGGCAGGCTAGAAAAGGAGGAAAATTAAACTTAGGGTTAGGTCATCATGAACTCATATAGAAAAATGGACATCGCCAACAAACTCAGAATACTTGGGTACGGTTAGGCGGGCACTGACCTTTCTAGCCTGCCCTATTTATATTTCCTGGTAAAATACAAGGGAAAATCCCAAAGGAGGAAAATTACACTTAGGGTTAGGGTTAGGTCAACATGAAGTCACAGAGAAAAATGGACATCGCCAACAAATTCAGAGTGCTTGGGTTGTGTTAGGAGGGCACTCACTTTTCTAGCTTGCCCTATCTATATTTCCTGGTAAAATACATGGGAAAATCTCATAGGAGGAAAATTCAACTTAGGGTTAGGGTTAGGTCAATATGAGCTCATAGAGAAAAATGGACGTCGCGAACAAATTGAGAATGCTTGGGTATTGTTACTTTTCTAAGTTACTTTTCTAACTTGCCCTATCTATGTTTCCTGGTAAAATACATGGAAAATCCCATTGGAGGAAAATTCCACTTAGGGTTAGTAAGGTTAGGGTTAGGTCACCATGAACTCATAGAAAAAAATGGACATTGCCAACAAATTTGGAATACTTGGGTACGGTTAGGAGGGCACTTAGTTTTCTAAGCTGCCCTATCTATGTTTCCTGGTAAAAGATATGGGGAGTAAAATTGCAGTTAGGGTTAGGTTAAGTCACCATGAACTCATAGAGCAAAATAGTCATCACCCCCCCCCAAAAAAAACCCGGATTCATGGGTATAATTAGGAGGGCACTGACTTTTCTAGCCTGCCCTATCTAGGATTCCTGGCAAAATAATGGGAAAGTCCCATTGGAGATAAATTCTACTTAAGGTTAGGGTTAGGTCAACATGAACTCATAGAGCAAAATGGATGTCGCCAAGAAATTCAAAGTGCTTGGGTATGGGTTGGAGGGCACTCACCTTTTTAGCCTACCCTATCTATATTTTTGGTAAGATATATGGGAAAATCCCTTAGGAGGAAAATTCCACTTAGGGTTAGGGTTAGGTCAACATGAACTCATAGAGAAAAATGGACATCGTCAACAAATTCACGGAGCTTGGGTATGGTTAGGAGGGCACTGACTTTTCTAGAGTGCCCTATCTATGTTTCCTGGTAAAATACATGGGAAAATCCCATAGGAGAAAAATTCCACTTAGGGTTAGGTTTAGGTGAACATGAACTCATAGAGTAAAATGGACGTGGCCAACAAATTCAGAGTGTTTGGGTATGGTTAGGAGGGCACTTAGTTTTATAGCTTGCCCTATCTATATTTCCTGGTAAAATATATGGGAAAATCCCATAGGAGGAAAATTCCACTTAGGGTTAGGGTTAGGTCAACATGAACTCATGGAGCAAAATGGAAGTCGCCAAGAAATTCAGAGTGCTTGGGTATGGTTAGGAGTGCACTGCCTTTTCTAGCCTGCCCTATCTATGTTTCCTGGTAAAATACATGGGAGAATTCCATAGGAGGAAAATTCCACTTAGGGTTAGGGTTAGGTCAACATGAACTCATAGAGCAAAATGGAATTTGCCAACAATCTCGGAATACTTGGGTACGGTGAGGAGAGCACTTACTGTTCTACGTTGCCCTATCTATGTTTCCTGGTAAAATGCAAAGTTAAATCCCATAGGAGTAAAATTGCACTTAGGGTTAGGGTTAGATCAATAAGAACTCATAGAGAAAAAAATGGACATTGCCAACAAATTCGGAATACTTTATTATGGTTAAGAGGGCACTTACTTTTCTAGGCTGTTTCCCGGTAAAAGATATGGGAAAATCCCATAGGAGTAAAATTGCATTTAGGATTACGGTTAAACCACCATGAACTCATAGAGCAAAATAGTCATCGCCAAAAAAACAACAACAAAACAAAACGGGATTCTTGGGTATAATTAGGAGTGGACTGACTTTTCTCGCCTACTCTATTTATGTTTCCTGGTAAAATACATGGGAAAATCTCATAGGAGAAAAATTCTACTTAGTGTTAGGGTTAGGTCACAATGAACTCATAGATATAAATGGACATCGCCAACAATCTCGGAATACTTGGGTACGGTTAGGAGAGCACATACTTTTCTAGGTTGCCCTATCTATCTTTCCTGGTAAAATGGAAAGGAAAATCGCATAGGAGGAAAATTCCACTTAGGGTTAGGGTTAGGTCACAATGAACTCATAGACAAAAATGGACCTCGCCAACAAATTCAGAGTGATTTTGTATGGTTAGAAGGGCACTGACTTTTATAGCCTGCCCTTTCTATATTTCCTGCTAAAATACATGGGAAAATCCCATAGGAGGAAAATTCCACTTAGGGTTAGGGTTAGGTCAACATGAAGTCATAGAGAAAAATGGACATCGCCAACAATCTCGGAATACTTGGGTACGGTTAGGAGAGCACATACTTTTCTAGGTTGCACAATCTATGTTTCCTGGTAAAATGCAAAGGAAAATCGCATAGGAGGAAAATTCCACTTAGGGTTAGGGTTAGGTCAACATGAACTCATAGAGAAAAATGGACATCGCCAACAAATTCTGAGTTGTTGGGTAGGGATAGGAGGGCACTGATTTTTCAAGCATGCCCTATCTATGTTTCCTGGTACAATAGATGGGAAAATCCCATTGGAGGAAAATTCCACTTAGGGTTAGTAAGGTTAGGGTTACATCACCAGGAACTCATAGAGCAAAATGGACATTGCCAACAAATACAGAGTGCTTGGCTATTGTTAGGAGGGCACTGACTTTTGTACTCTGCCCTATCTATGTGTGCCGGTAAAATAAAGGGGAAAATCCCTTAGGAGGAAAATTCCACTTAGGGTTAGGGTTAAGTCAACATGAACTCATAGAGCAAAATGGACATCGCCACGAAATTCAGAGTATTTGGGTATGGTTAGGAGGTCACTTACTTTTCTATCTTGCCCTATCTATGTTTCCTGGTAAAATACATGGGAAAATTCCATAGGAGGAAAATTCCACTTAGGGTTAGGGTTAGGTCAACATGAACTCATAAAGCAAAATGGATGTCGCCAAGAAATTCAGAGTGCTTGGGTATGGTTAGGAGGGCACTGACTTTTCTAGCCTGCCCTATCTATGTTTCCTGGTAAAATACATGGGAAAATTCCATAGGAGGAAAATTCCACTTAGGGTTAGGGTTAGGTCAACATGAACGCATAGAGCAAAATTGACTTTGCCAACAATCTCGGAATACTTGGGTACGTTTAGGAGAGCAGTTACTTTTCTAGGCTGCCCTATCTTTGTTTCCCAGTAAAAGGTATGGCAAAATCCCATAGGAGTAAAATTGCACTTAGGATTACGGTTAAATAACCATGAACTCATAGAGCAAAATAGTCATCGCCAAAAAAACAACATTAAAACAAAACGGGACACACAGATAGGCAGAGTAGAAAAGGACGTTCCCTCCTAACCGTACCAAAGTATTCTGAGTTTGTTGGCGATGTCAATTTTTCTATATGAGTTCATGGTGACCTAACCCTAACCCTAAGTGGAATTTTCCTCCTAAGGGATTTTCCTATATATTTTACCAGGAAACATACAGTAGATAGGGCAGACTACAAAAGTCAGTGCCCTCCTATACCTACCCAACAACTCAGAATTTGTTGGCGATGTCCATTTTTCTATATGAGTTCATGGTGACCTAACCCTAACCCTAAGTGGAATTTTCCACTTATGGGATTTTCCCATTTATTTTGCCAGGACACATAGATAGGCAGAGTAGAAAAGTCAGTGCCCTCCTAACCATAGCCAAGGACTCTGAATTTGTTGGCCATGTCCATTTTCCTCTATGAGTTCATGGTGACGTAACCCTAACCTTACTAACCCTAAGTGGAATTTTCCTCCAATAGGATTTTCCATGTATTTTACAGGGAAACATAGATAGGGCAAGCTAGAAAAGTAAGTGCCCTCCTAACCATACCCAAGTACTCTTTATTTCGTTGCGAGGTCCATTTTCCTCTATGAGTTCATGGTGACCTAACCCTAACCGTAAGTGGAATTTTCCTCCTATGGGATTTTCCCATGTATTTTACCAGGAAACATAAATAGAGTTGACGAGAAAAGTCAGTGCCCTCCTAATTATACCCAAGAATCCCGTTTTGTTTTGTTTTTTGTTTTTTCGCGATGACTATTTTGCTCTATGAGTTCATGGTGATTTAACCGTAATCCTAAGTGCAATTTTATTCCTATGGGATCTTTTACAGGGAAACATAGGTAGGGCATCCTAGAAAAGTAAGTGCCCTTCTAACCATAGTAAAGTATTCCAAATTTGTTGGCAATGTCCATTTTTTTCTATGAGTTCATGGTGACCTAACCCTAATCCTAAGTGGAATTTTCTTCCTATGGAATTTTCCTTTGCATTTTACCAGGAAACATAGATAGAGCAAACTAGAAAAGTAAGGGCTCTCCTAACCGTACCCAAGTATTCCGAGATTGTTGGCGATGTCCATTTTGCTCTATGAGTTTGTGTTGACCTAACCCTAACCCTAAGTGGAATTTAACTCTTATAGAATTTTCCCATTTTTTTCCCAGGAAACATTGATAGGGCAGGCTAGAAAAGTCAGTGTCCTCTTAACCATACAAAATCACTCTGAGTTTTTTGGCGAGGTCCATTTTTATCTATGAGTTCATTGTGACCTAACCCTAACCCTAAGTAGAATTTTCCTCCTATGGGATTTTCCCATGTATTTTACCAGGAAACATAGATAGAGTAGACGAGAAAATCAGTGCCCTCCTAATTATACCCAAAAATCCCGTTTTGTTTTGTTTTTTGTTTTTTCGCGATGACTATTTTGCTCTATGAGTTCATCGTGATTTAACCGTAACCCTAAGTGCAATTTTACCTCTATGCGATTTTCCCATATCTTTTACCAGGAAACATAGATAGGGCAGCCTAGAAAAGTAAGTGCCTTCCTAACCATAGTAATTTATTACAAATTTGTGGGCAATGTCCATTTTTTTCTATGAGTTCATGGCGACCTAATCCTAACCCTAAGTGGAATTTTCCTCCTATGGGATTTTCCTTTGCATTTTATGAGGAAACATAGATAGGGCAGTCTAGAAAAGTCAGTGCCCTCCTAACCATACCCAAGCACTATGAATTTCTTGGCGACTTCCATTTTGTTCCATTAGTTCATGTTGACCTAAACTTAACCCTAAGTGGAATTTTCCTCCTATGGGATTTTCCCATATATTTTACCAAGAAATATAGATAGTACAGGCTAGAAAGGTCAGTGTCCTCCTAAAACTAACCACGGACTATAAATTTGTTAGCAATGGCCATTTTGCTCTATGTGTTCATGTTGACCTAACCCTACCATAAGTGGAATTTTCCTCCAATGGCATTTTCCCACGTATTTTATGAGGAAATATAGAAAGGGCAGGCTAGAAAAGGCCGTGCCCTCCTAACCATACAAAATCAGTCTGAATTTGTTGGTGATGTCCATTTTTCTCCATGACTTTATGTTGACCTAAACCTAACCCTAAGTGGAATTTTCCTCCTATGGAATTTTCCCATGTATTCTACCAGGAAAAATAGATAGGGCAGGCTAGAAAAGTCAGTGCCCTCCTAACCATAGCCAAGCACTCTGAGTTTGCTGGCGATGTCCATTTTTCTATCTGATTTCATGGTGACCTAACCCTAACCCTAAATGCAATTTTCCTCCTAAGGGATTTTCCCATGTATTTCACCAGAAAACATTCAGTAGATAGCGCAGACTATTGCCAACAAATTCAGAGTGCTTGGGTATTGTTAGGCGGGCACTGACTTTTCTAACTTCCCCTATCTATGTTTCCTGGTAAAATACATGGAAAATCCTATTGGAGGAAAATTCCATTTAGGGTTAGTAAGGTTAGGGTTAGGTCACCACGAACTCATAGATGAAAATGAACATTGCCAACAAATTCAGAGTGCTTGGCTATTGTTAGGAGGGCACTGACTTTTCTACTCTGCCCTATCTATGTGTCCTGGTAAAATAAATGGGAAAATCCCTTAGGAGGAAAATTCCACTTAGGGTTAGGGTTAGGTCAACCTGAACTCACAGAGCAAAATGGATGTCGCCAAGAAATTCAGAGTGCTTGGGTATGGTTAAGAGGGCACTGACTTTTCTAGCCTTCCCCATCTATGTTTCCTGGTAAAATACATGGGAAAATTCCATAGGAGGAAATTTCCACTTAGGGTTAGGGTTAGGTCAACATGAACTCATAGAGCAAAATGGACTTTGCCAACAATATCGGAATACCTGGGTACGGTTAGGAGAGCACATACTTTTCTACGTTGCCCTATCTATGTTTCCGGGTAAAATGCAAAAAAAATCCCATAGGAGGAAAATTGCACTTAGGGTTAGGCTTAGATCAACATGAACTCATAGAGAAAAAAATGGACATTGCCAAAATATTCGGAATACTTTACTATGGTTAGGTGGGCACTTACTTTTCTACGCTGCCCTATCTATGTTTCCCGGTAAAAGATATGGGAAAAATCACATAGGAGTAAAATTGCACTTAGGATTACGGTTAAATCACCATGATCTCATAGAGCAAAATAGTCATCGCCAAAAAAACAACAACAAAAGAAAACGGGATTCTTGGGTATAATTAGGAGGGCACTGACTTTTCTGGCCTGCTCTATATATGTTTCCTGGTAAAATGGAAAGGAAAATCGCATAGGAGGAAAATTCCACTTAGGGTTAGGGTTAGGTCACAATGAACTCAGAGATAAAAATGGACCTCGCTAATAAATTCAGAGTGATTTTGTATGGTTAGAAGGGCACTGACTTTTATAGCCTGCCCTTTCTATATTTCCTGCTAAAATACATGGGAAAATCCCATAGGAGGAAAATTCCACTTAGGGTTAGGGTTAGGTCAAAATGAACTCATAGAGAAAAATGGACATCACCAACAAATTCAGAGTGCTTGGGTATTGTTAGGCGGGCACTGACTTTTCTAACTTCCCCTATCTATGTTTCCTGGTAAAATACATGGAAAATCCTATTGGAGGAAAATTCCATTTAGGGTTAGTAAGGTTAGGGTTAGGTCACCACGAACTCATAGATGAAAATGAACATTGCCAACAAATTCAGAGTGCTTGGCTATTGTTAGGAGGGCACTGACTTTTCTACTCTGCCCTATCTATGTGTCCTGGTAAAATAAATGGGAAAATCCCTTAGGAGGAAAATTCCACTTAGGGTTAGGGTTAGGTCAACCTGAACTCATAGAGCAAAATGGATGTCGCCAAGAAATTCAGAGTGCTTGGGTATGGTTAAGAGGGCACTGACTTTTCTAGCCTTCCCCATCTATGTTTCCTGGTAAAATACATGGGAAAATTCCATAGGAGGAAATTTCCACTTAGGGTTAGGGTTAGGTCAACATGAACTCATAGAGCAAAATGGACTTTGCCAACAATATCGGAATACCTGGGTACGGTTAGGAGAGCACATACTTTTCTACGTTGCCCTATCTATGTTTCCGGGTAAAATGCAAAGGAAAATCCCATAGGAGGAAAATTGCATTTAGGATTACGGTTAAATCACCATGAACTCATAGAGCAAAATAGTCATCGCCAAAAAAACAACAACAAAACAAAACGGGACACATAGATAGGTAGAGTAAAAACTCAGTGCCCTCCTAACCATAGCCAAGCACTCTGAATTTATTGGCAATGTCCATTTTCCTCTATGAGTTCATGGTAACCTAACCCTAACCTTACTAACCCTAAGTGGAATTTTCCTCCAATGGGATTTTCCATGTATATTACCAGGAAATATAGACAGGGCAAGTTAGAAAAGTAAGTGCCCTCCTAACCGTACCAAAGTATTCCGAGATTGTTCGCAATGTGCATTTTTCTATATGAGTTCATGGTGACCTAACCCTAACCCTAAGTGAAATTTTCCTCCTAAGGGATTTTCCCATGTATTTTACCAGGAAACATACAGTAGATACGGCAGAGTAGAAAACTCAGTGCCCTCCTAACCCCACCCAAGAACTCTGAATTTCGTGGCGAGGTCCATTTTACTCTATGAGTTCATGTTGACTTAACCCTAACCCTAAGTGGAATTTTCATCTTAAGGGATTTTCCCATTTATTTTACCAGCACACATAGACAGGGCAGAGTAGAAAAGTCAGTGCCCTCCTAACCGTACCCAAGCACTCTGAATTTGTTGGCGACGTCCATTTTTCTCTATGAGTTCATGTTGACCTAACCCTAACCCTAAGAGGAATTTTCCTCCTATGGGATTTTCCCAAGTATTTTACCAGGAAACATGTATAGGGCAGGCTAGAAAGGTCAGTGCCCGCCTAACAATACCCAAGCACTCTGAATTTGTTGACGATGTCCATTTTTCTCTATGAGTTCATGTTGACCTAACCCTAACCCTAAGTGGAATTTTCCACCTATGGGATTTTCCCATTTATTTTACCAGGACACATAGATAGGCAGAGTAGAAAAGTCAGTGCCCTCCTAACCATAGCCAAGCACTCTGAATTTGTTGGCAATGTCCATTTTCCTCTATGAGTTCATGGTGACCTAACCCTAACCTTACTAATCCTAAATTGAATTTTCCTCCAATGGGATTTTCCATGTATTTTACCAGGAAAAATAGATAGGGCAAGTTAGAAAAGTAAGTGCTTTCCTAACCGTACCCAAGTATTCTGAGTTTGTTGGCTATGTCCATTTTTCTATATGAGTTCATGGTGACCTAACCCTAACCCTAAGTGGAATTTTCCTCCTATGGGATTTTCCCATGTATTTCACCAGAAAACATTCAGTAGATAGCGCAGACTACAAAAGTCAGTGCCCTCCTAACCGTACCCAAGTACTCTGAATTTCGTGGCAAGGTCCATTTTGCTCTATGAGTTCATGTTGACCTAACCCTAACCCTAAGTGGAAATTTCCTCCTATGGGATTTTCCCATCTATTGTACCAGGAAACATATATAGGGCAGGCTAGAAAGGTCAGTGCCCGCCTAACAATACCCAAGCACTCTGAATTTGCTGGCAATGTCCATTTTTCTCTATGAGTTCATGTTGACCTAACCCTAACCCTAAGAGGAATTTTCCTCCTATGGGATTTTCCCAAGTATTTTACCAGGAAACATGTATAGGGCAGGCTAGAAAGTTCAGTGCCCGCCTAACAATACCCAAGCACTCTGAATTTGTTGGCGATGTCCATTTTGCTCTATGAGTTCATGTTGACCTATCCCTAACCCTAAGTGGAATTTTCCACCTATGGGATTTTACCATCTATTGTACCAGGAAACATATATAGGGCAGGCTAGAAAGGTCAGTGCCCGCCTAACAATACCCAAGCACTTTTAATTTGTTGGCAATGTCCATTTTTCTCTATGAGTTCATGTTGACCTAACCCTAACCCTAAGTGGAATTTTCCTCCTATGGGATTTTCCCATGTATTTTAGCAGGAAATATAGAAAGGGCAGGCTATAAAAGTCAGTGCCCTTCTAACCATACAAAATCACTCTGAATTTGTTGGCGAGGTCCATTTTTATCTATTAGATCATTGTGACCTAACCCTAACCCTAAGTGGAATTTTCCTCCTATGCGATTTTCCTTTCCATTTTATCAGGAAACATAGATAGGGCAAGATAGAAAAGTAAGTGCCCTCCTAACACTACCCAAGCACTCTGAATTTGTTGGCGATGTCCATTTTTCTCTCTGAGTTCATTTTGACCTAACTCTAACCCTAAGTAGAATTTTCGTCCTAAGTGATTTCCCCATGTATTTTAGCAGGAAATATAGCAAGGGCAAGCTATAAAAGTCAGTGCGCTTCTAACCATACAAAATCACTCTGAATTTGTTGGCGAGGTCCATTTTTATCTATGAGTTCATTGTGACCTACCCCTAACCCTAAGTGGAATTTTCCTCCTATGCGATTTTCCTTTGCATTTTACCAGGAAACATAGATAGGGCAACCTAGAAAATTATGTGCTCTCCTAACCGTACCCTAGTATTCCAAGATTGTTGTCGATGTCCATTTTTATCTATGAGTTCATTGTGACCTAACCCTAACCCTAACCCTAAGTAGAATTTTCCTCCTTTTCTATCTTGCCCCATTTATGTTTCCTGGTACAATACATGGGAAAATCCTATAGGAGGAAAATTCTCTTAGGGTTAGTGTTAGGTCACGATGAACTCATATAGAAAAATGGACATCGTCAACAAATTCTGATTTCTTGGGTTTGGTTAGGAGGGCACTGACCTTTCTAGCCTGCCCTATCTATCTTTCCTGGTAATATACATGGGAAAATCCCATAGGAGGAAAATTCCACTTAGGGGTAGGGTTAGGTCACCATGAACTCATATAGAAAAATGGACATTGTCAACAAATTCTGATTTCTTGAGTATGTTTAGGAGGGCACTGACCTTTCTAGCCTTCCCTATCTATGTTTCCTGGTAAAATACATGGGAAAATCCCTTAGGAGGAAAATTCCACTTAGGGTTAGGGTTAGGTCACCATGAACTCATATAGAAAAATTGACATCGGCAACAAATTCAGAGTTCTTGGGTAGTGTTTGGCGGGCACTGACCTTTCTACCCTGCCCTATATATGTTTCCTGGTAAAATACATGGGAAAATCCCATAGGAGGAAAATTCCACTTAGGGTTAGGTCAACATGAACTCATAGAGAAAAATGGACATGGCCAACAAATTCAGAGTTCTTGGGTAGTATTAGGAGAGCACTGAATTTTGTAGCGTGCCCTATCTATATTTCCTAGTAAAATACATGGGAAAATCCCATAGGAGGAAAATTCCACTTAGGGTTAGGGATAGGTCAGCATGAACTCATAGAGAAAAATGGACATCGTCAAGAAATTCAGAATACTTGGGTAGTGTTAGGATGGCACTGACTTTTCGAACTTGCCCTATCTATATTTCCTGGTAAAATACTTGGAAAATCCCATTGGAGAAAAATTCCACTTAGGGTTAGTAAGGTTAGGTTTAGGTCACCATGAACTCATAGAGGAAAATGGATATTGCCAACAAATTCAGAGTTCTTGGCTATGTTTAGGAGGGCACTGACTTTTTTACTCTGCCTATCTATGTGTCCTGGTAAAATAAATGGGAAAATCTCTTAGGAGGAAAATTCCACTTAGGGTTAGGGTTAGGTCACCATGAACGCATATAGAAAAATGGACATCGTCAACCAATTCTGATTTCTTGGGTATGTTTAGGAGGGCACTGACCTTTCTAGCCTGCCCTATCTATGTTTCCTGGTAAAATACATGGGAAAATCCCATAGGAGGAATATTCCACTTAGGGTTAGGGTTAGGTCAACATGAACTCATAGAGAAAAATGGATCTCGCAACGAAATTCAGAGTACTTGGGTATGGTTAGGAGGGCAGTTACTTTTCTAGCTTGCCCTATCTATGTTTCCTGGTAAAATACATGGAAAATCCTATTGGAGGAAAATTCCACTTAGGGTTAGTAAGGTTAGGGTTAGGTCACCATGAACTCATAGAGGAAAATGGATATTGCCAACCAATTCAGAGTTCTTGGCTATGGTTAGGAGGGCACTGAGTTTTCTACTCTGCCTTATCTACTGTATGTTTCCTGGTAAAATACATGGGAAAATCTGTTAGGAGGAAAATTCCACTTAGGGTTAGGGTTAGGTCACCATGAACTCATATAGAAAAATTGACATCGCCAACAAATTCAGAGTGCTTCGGTAGTGTTAGGAGGGCACTGACTTTTCTAACTTGCCCTATCTATGTTTCCTGGTAAAATACATGGAAAATCCCATTGGAGGAAAATTCCACTTAGGGTTAGTACAGTTAGGGTTAGGTCATCATGAACTCATAGAGAAAAATCAACATCGCCAACCAATTCAGAGTGCTTGGGTATTGTTAGGCGGGCACTGACCTTTCTAGCCTGCCCTATCTATGTTTACTGGTACAATAAATTGAAAATCCCATTAGAGGAAAATTCCACTTAGGGTTAAAAAGGTTAGGGTTAGGTCACCATGAACTCATAGAGGAAAATGGACATTGCCAACAAATTCAGAGTGGTTGGCTATGGTTAGGAGGGCACTGACTTTTTTACTCTGCCTATCTATGTGTCCTGGTAAAGTAAATGGGAAAATCCCTTAAGAGGAAAATTCCACTTAGGGTTAGGGTTAGGTCACCATGAACTCATATAGAAAAATGGACATTGCCAACAATCTCAGAATACTTGGGTACGGTGAGGAGAGCACTTACTTTTCTACAAATGCAAAGGTAAATCCCATAGGAGTAAAATTGGATTAGGGTTAGGGTTAGATCAACATGAACTCATAGAGAAAAAAATGGACATTGCCAACAAATTCGGAATACTTTACTATGGTTAGGTGGGCACTTACTTTTCTACGCTGCCCTATCTATGTTTCCCGGTAAAAGATATGGGAAAAATCACATAGGAGTAAAATTGCACTTAGGATTACGGTTAAATCACCATGATCTCATAGAGCAAAATAGTCATCGCCAAAAAAACAACAACAAAAGAAAACGGGATTCTTGGGTATAATTAGGAGGGCACTGACTTTTCTGGCCTGCTCTATATATGTTTCCTGGTAAAATGGAAAGGAAAATCGCATTGGAGGAAAATTCCACTTTGGGTTAGGGTTAGGTCACAATGAACTCATAGATAAAAATGGACCTCGCCAACAAATTCAGAGTGATTTTGTATGGTTAGAAGGGCACTGACTTTTATAGCCTGCCCTTTCTATATTTCCTGCTAAAATAGATGAGAAAATCCCACAGGAGGAAAATTCCACTTAGGGTTAGGGTTAAGTCAAAATGAACTCAGAGAGAAAAATGGACATCGTCAACAAATTCTGAATTCTTGGATATGTTTAGGAGGGCACTGACCTTTCTAGCCTTCCCTATCTATGTTTCCTGGTAAAATACATGGGAAAATCTCTTAGGAGGAAAATTCCACTTAGGGTTCGGGTTAGGTCACCATGAACTCATATAGAAAAATTGACATTGCCAACAAATTCAGAGTGCTTGGCTATGGTTAGGAAGGCACTGACTTTTTTACTCTGCCTGACTTTGTGTCCTGTTAAAATAAATGGGAAAATCCCTTAGGAGGAAAATTCCACTTAGGGTTAGGGTTAGTCACCATGAACTCATATAGAAAAATGGACATCGTCAACAAATTCTGATTTCTTGGGTATGTTTAGGAGGGCACTGTCCTTTCTAGCCTTCCCTATCTGTGTTTCCTGGTAAAATACATGGGAAAATCCCTTAGGAGGAAAATTCCACTTAGGGTTAGGGTTAGGTCAACATGAACTCATAGAGAAAAATGGACATCGCCAACAAATTCAGAGTGCTTGAGTAGTGTTTGGAGAGCAATGACTTTTGTAGCTTGCCCTATCTATGTTTCCTGGTAAAATAAATGGGAAAATCCCATAGGGGGAAAATTCCACTTAGGGTTAACGTTAGGTCAACATGAACTCATAAAGAAAAATGGACATCGCCAAGAAATTCAGAGTTCTTGGGTAGTGTTAGGCGGGCACTGACCTTTCTACCCTGCCCTATATATGTTTCCTGGTAAAATAAATGGGAAAATCCCATAGGAGGAAAATTCCACTTAGGGTTAGGGTTAGGTCAACATGAACTCATAGAGCAAAATGGACCTCGCTACGAAATTCAGAGTACTTAGGTATGGTTAGGAAGGGACTGACTTTTGAAGTCTGCCCTATCGACTGTATGTTTCCTCGTAAAATACATGGGAAAATCCCTTAGGAGGAAAATTCCACTTAGGGTTAGGGTTAGGTCACCATGAACTCATATAGAAAAATGGACATCGTCAACAAATTCTGATTTCTTGGGTATGGTTAAGAGGGCACTGACCTTTCTAGCCTGCCCTATCTATGTTTCCTGGTAAAATATATGGGAAAATCCCATTGGAGGAAAATTCCACTTACGGTTAGGATTAGGTCAACATGAACTCATAGAGAAAAATGGACATCGCCAACAAATTCAGAGTTCTTGGGTAGTGTTTGGCGGGCACTGACCTTTCTACCCTGCCCTATATATGTTTCCTGGTAAAATACATGGGAAAATCCCATAGGAGGAAAATTCCACTTAGGGTTAGGGTTAGGTCAACATGAACTCATAGAGAAAAATGGGCATCGCCAACAAATTCAGAGTGCTTGGGTATTGTTAGGCGGGCACTGACCTTTCTATCCTGCCCTATCTATGTTTACTGGTACAATAGATGGAAAATCCCACTAGAGGAAAATTCCACTTAGGGTTAATAAGGTTAGGGTTAGGTCACCATGAACTCATATAGGAAAATGGACATTGCCAACAAATTCAGAGTGCTTGGCTATGGTTAGGAGGGCACTGAGTTTTTTACTCTGCCTATCTATGTGTCCTGGTAAAATACGTGTGAAAATCCAATTGGAGGAAAATTCCAGTTAGGGTTAGGGTTAGGTCAAAATGAAGTCAGAGAGAAAAATGGACATCGCCAACAAATTCAGAGTGCTTGGGTATTGTTAGGCCGGAACTGACCTTTCTACCCTGCCCTATATATGTTTCCTGCTACAATAGATGGGAAAATCCCATAGGAGGAATATTCCACTTAGGGTTAGGGTTAGGTCAACATGAACTCATAGAGAAAAATGGACATGGCCAAGAAATTCAGAATACTTGCGTAGTGTTAGGATGGCACTGACTTTTCGAACTTGCCCTATCTATATTTCCTGGTAAAATACTTGGAAAATCCCATTGGAGAAAAATTCCACTTAGGGTTAGTAAGGTTAGGGTTAAGTCACTATGAACTCATAGAGGAAAATGGATATTGCCAACAAATTCAGAGTGCTTGGCTATGGTTAGGAGGGCACTGACTTTTTTACTCTGCCTATCTATGTGTCCTGGTATAATAAATGGGAATATCTCTTAGGAGGAAAATTCCACTTAGGGTTAGGGTTAAGTCAAAATGAACTCATAGAGCAAAATGGACCTCGCCACGAAATTCAGAGTTCTTGGTTATGGTTAGGAGGCCACTAATTTTTCTATGCTGCCCTGTCTACTTTTCCTGGCAAAATACATGGGAAAGTCTCATTTGAGGAAAATTTCACTTAAGTCACCGTGAACTCAGAGATCAAAATGGACATTGCCAAGAAATTCAGAGTTCTTGTATATGGTTAGTAAGGCACTGACTTTTCAAGTTTGCCCTATCTATGTTTCCTGGTAAAATACATGGAAAATCCCATTGGAGGAAAATTCCACTTAGGGTTAGTAAGGTTAGGGTTAGGTCACCATGAACTCATAGAGGAAAATGGACATTGCCAACAAATTCAGAGTGCTTGGCTATGGTTAGGAGGGCACTGACGTTTCTACTCTGCCTATTTATGTGTCCTGGTAAAATAAATGGGAAAATCCCATAGGTGGAAAATTCCACATAGGGTTAGGGTTAGGTCAACATGAACTCATAGAGAAAAATGGACATCGCCAACAAATTCTGATTTCTTGGGTATGTTTAGGAGGGCACTGACCTTTCTAGCCTGCCCTATCTATCTTTCCTGGTAAAATACATGGGAAAATCCCATAGGAGGAAAATTCCACTTAGGGTTAGGGTTAGGTCAACATGAATTCATAGAGAAAAATGGACATTGCCAACAAATTCAGAGTGCTTGGCTATGGTTAGGAGGGCACTGACTTTTTTACTCTACCTATCTATGTGTCCTGGTAAAATAAATGGGAAAATTCCTTAGGAGGAAAATTCCACTCAGGGTTAGGGTTAGGTCACCATGAACTAATATAGAAAAATGGACATCGTCAACAAATTCTGATTTCTTGGGTATGGTTAGGAGGCAACTTACTTTTCTAACTTGCCATATCTATGTTTCCTGGTAAAATACATGGAAAATCCCATTGGAGGAAAATTCCACTTAGGGTTAGGGTTAGGTCAACATGAACTCATAGAGCAAAATGGACTTTGCCAACAATCTCGGAATACTTGGGTACAGTGAGGAGAGCACTTACTGTTCTACAAATGCAAAGGTAAATCCCATAGGAGTAAAATTGCACTTAGGGTTAGGGTTAGATCAACATGAACTCATAGAGAAAAAAATGGACATTGCCAACAAATTCGGAATACTTTACTATGGTTAGGTGGGCACTTACTTTTCTACGCTGCCCTATCTATGTTTCCCGGTAAAAGATATGGGAAAAATCACATAGGAGTAAAATTGCACTTAGGATTACGGTTAAATCACCATGATCTCATAGAGCAAAATAGTCATCGCCAAAAAAACAACAACAAAAGAAAACGGGATTCTTGGGTATAATTAGGAGGGCACTGACTTTTCTGGCCTGCTCTATATATGTTTCCTGGTAAAATGGAAAGGAAAATCGCATAGGAGGAAAATTCCACTTAGGGTTAGGGTTAGGTCACAATGAACTCAGAGATAAAAATGGACCTCGCTAATAAATTCAGAGTGATTTTGTATGGTTAGAAGGGCACTGACTTTTATAGCCTGCCCTTTCTATATTTCCTGCTAAAATACATGGGAAAATCCCATAGGAGGAAAATTCCACTTAGGGTTAGGGTTAGGTCAAAATGAACTCATAGAGAAAAATGGACATCACCAACAAATTCAGAGTGCTTGGGTATTGTTAGGCGGGCACTGACTTTTCTAACTTCCCCTATCTATGTTTCCTGGTAAAATACATGGAAAATCCTATTGGAGGAAAATTCCATTTAGGGTTAGTAAGGTTAGGGTTAGGTCACCACGAACTCATAGATGAAAATGAACATTGCCAACAAATTCAGAGTGCTTGGCTATTGTTAGGAGGGCACTGACTTTTCTACTCTGCCCTATCTATGTGTCCTGGTAAAATAAATGGGAAAATCCCTTAGGAGGAAAATTCCACTTAGGGTTAGGGTTAGGAAAACATGAACTCATAGAGCAAAATGGATGTCGCCAAGAAATTCAGAGTGCTTGGGTATGGTTAAGAGGGCACTGACTTTTCTAGCCTTCCCCATCTATGTTTCCTGGTAAAATACATGGGAAAATTCCATACGAGGAAATTTCCACTTAGGGTTAGGCTTAGATCAACATGAACTCATAGAGAAAAAAATGGACATTGCCAAAATATTCGGAATACTTTACTATGGTTAGGAGGGCACTTACTTTTCTAGGCTGCCCTATCTATGTTTCCCGGTAAAAGATATGGGAAAATCCCATAGAAGTAAAATTGCATTTAGGATTACGGTTAAATCACCATGAACTCATAGAGCAAAATAGTCATCGCCAAAAAAACAACAACAAAACAAAACGGGACACATAGATAGGTAGAGTAAAAACTCAGTGCCCTCCTAACCATAGCCAAGCACTCTGAATTTATTGGCAATGTCCATTTTCCTCTATGAGTTCATGGTAACCTAACCCTAATCTTACTAACCCTAAGTGGAATTTTCCTCCAATGGGATTTTCCATGTATATTACCAGGAAATATAGACAGGGCAAGTTAGAAAAGTAAATGCCCTCCTAACCGTACCAAAGTATTCCGAGATTGTTCGCAATGTGCATTTTTCTATATGAGTTCATGGTGACCTAACCCTAACCCTAAGTGAAATTTTCCTCCTAAGGGATTTTCCCATGTATTTTACCAGGAAACATACAGTAGATACGGCAGAGTAGAAAACTCAGTGCCCTCCTAACCACACCCAAGAACTCTGAATTTCGTGGCGAGGTCCATTTTACTCTATGAGTTCATGTTGACTTAACCCTAACCCTAAGTGGAATTTTCATCTTAAGGGATTTTCCCATTTATTTTACCAGCACACATAGACAGGGCAGAGTAGAAAAGTCAGTGCCCTCCTAACCGTACCCAAGCACTCTGAATTTGTTGGCGACGTCCATTTTGCTCTATGAATTCATGTTAACCTAACCCTAATCCTAACTGGACTTTTCCTCCAATTGGATTTTCCATGTATTTTACCAGGAAACATAGATAGGGCAAGCTAGAAAAGTCAGTGCCCTCCTAACACTACCCAAGCACTCTGAATTTGTTGGCAATGTCCATTTTTCTCTATGAGTTCATGTTGACCTAACCCTAACCCTAAGAGGAATTTTCCTCCTATGGGATTTTCCCAAGTATTTTACCAGGAAACATGTATAGGGCAGGCTAGAAAGGTCAGTGCCCGCCTAACAATACCCAAGCACTCTGAATTTGTTGACGATGTCCATTTTTCTCTATGAGTTCATGTTGACCTAACTCTAACCCTAAGTGGAATTTTCCACCTATGGGATTTTCCCATTTATTTTACCAGGACACATAGATAGGCAGAGTAGAAAAGTCAGTGCCCTCCTAACCATAGCCAAGCACTCTGAATTTGTTGGCAATGTCCATTTTCCTCTATGAGTTCATGGTGACCTAACCCTAACCTTACTAATCCTAAGTTGAATTTTCCTCCAATGGGATTTTCCATGTATTTTACCAGGAAAAATAGATAGGGCAAGTTAGAAAAGTAAGTGCTTTCCTAACCGTACCCAAGTATTCTGAGTTTGTTGGCTATGTCCATTTTTCTATATGAGTTCATGGTGACCTAACCCTAACCCTAAGTCGAATTTTCCTCCTATGGGATTTTCCCATGTATTTCACCAGAAAACATTCAGTAGATAGCGCAGACTACAAAAGTCAGTGCCCTCCTAACCATACCCAAGTACTCTGAATTTCGTGGCAAGGTCCATTTTGCTCTATGAGTTCATGTTGACCTAACCCTAACCCTAAGTGGAAATTTCCTCCTATGGGATTTTCCCATCTATTGTACCAGGAAACATATATAGGGCAGGCTATAAAGGTCAGTGCCCGCCTAACAATACCCAAGCACTCTGAATTTGTTGGCGATGTCCATTTTTCTCTATGAGTTCCTGTTGACCTAACCCTAACCCTAAGAGGAATTTTCCTCCTATGGGATTTTCCCAAGTATTTTACCAGGAAACATGTATAGGGCAGGCTAGAAAGGTCAGTGCCCGCCTAACAATACCCAAGCACTCTGAATTTGTTGGCGATGTCCATTTTGCTCTATGAGTTCATGTTGACCTATCCCTAACCCTAAGTGGAATTTTCCACCTATGGGATTTTACCATCTATTGTACCAGGAAACATATATAGGGCAGGCTAGAAAGGTCAGTGCCCGCCTAACAATACCCAAGCACTTTTAATTTGTTGGCAATGTCCATTTTTCTCTATGAGTTCATGTTGACCTAACCCTAACCCTAAGTGGAATTTTCCTCCTATGGGATTTTCCCATGTATTTTAGCAGGAAATATAGAAAGGGCAGGCTATAAAAGTCAGTGCCCTTCTAACCATACAAAATCACTCTGAATTTGTTGGCGAGGTCCATTTTTATCTATTAGATCATTGTGACCTAACCCTAACCCTAAGTGGAATTTTCCTCCTATGCGATTTTCCTTTCCATTTTACCAGGAAACATAGATAGGGCAAGATAGAAAAGTCAGTGCCCTCCTAACACTACCCAAGCACTCTGAATTTGTTGGCGATGTCCATTTTTCTCTCTGAGTTCATTTTGACCTAACCCTAACCCTAAGTAGAATTTTCCTCCTAAGTGATTTCCCCATGTATTTTAGCAGGAAATATAGCAAGGGCAAGCTATAAAAGTCAGTGCCCTTCTAACCATACAAAATCACTCTGAATTTGTTGGCGAGGTCCATTTTTATCTATGAGTTCATTGTGACCTACCCCTAACCCTAAGTGGAATTTTCCTCCTATGCGATTTTCCTTTGCATTTTACCAGGAAACATAGATAGGGCAACCTAGAAAATTATGTGCTCTCCTAACCGTACCCTAGTATTCCAAGATTGTTGTCGATGTCCATTTTTATCTATGAGTTCATTGTGACCTAACCCTAACCCTAACCCTAAGTAGAATTTTCCTCCTTTTCTATCTTGCCCCATTTATGTTTCCTGGTACAATACATGGGAAAATCCTATAGGAGGAAAATTCTCTTAGGGTTAGTGTTAGGTCACGATGAACTCATATAGAAAAATGGACATCGTCAACAAATTCTGATTTCTTGGGTATGGTTAGGAGGGCACTGACCTTTCTAGCCTGCCCTATCTATCTTTCCTGGTAATATACATGGGAAAATCCCATAGGAGGAAAATTCCACTTAGGGGTAGGGTTAGGTCACCATGAACTCATATAGAAAAATGGACATTGTCAACAAATTCTGATTTCTTGAGTATGTTTAGGAGGGCACTGACCTTTCTAGCCTTCCCTATCTATGTTTCCTGGTAAAATACATGGGAAAATCCCTTAGGAGGAAAATTCCACTTAGGGTTAGGGTTAGGTCACCATGAACTCATATAGAAAAATTGACATCGGCAACAAATTCAGAGTTCTTGGGTAGTGTTTGGCGGGCACTGACCTTTCTACCCTGCCCTATATATGTTTCCTGGTAAAATACATGGGAAAATCCCATAGGAGGAAAATTCCACTTAGGGTTAGGTCAACATGAACTCATAGAGAAAAATGGACATGGCCAACAAATTCAGAGTTCTTGGGTAGTATTAGGAGAGCACTGAATTTTGTAGCGTGCCCTATCTATATTTCCTAGTAAAATACATGGGAAAATCCCATAGGAGGAAAATTCCACTTAGGGTTAGGGATAGGTCAGCATGAACTCATAGAGAAAAATGGACATCGTCAAGAAATTCAGAATACTTGGGTAGTGTTAGGATGGCACTGACTTTTCGAACTTGCCCTATCTATATTTCCTGGTAAAATACTTGGAAAATCCCATTGGAGAAAAATTCCACTTAGGGTTAGTAAGGTTAGGTTTAGGTCACCATGAACTCATAGAGGAAAATGGATATTGCCAACAAATTCAGAGTTCTTGGCTATGTTTAGGAGGGCACTGACTTTTTTACTCTGCCTATCTATGTGTCCTGGTAAAATAAATGGGAAAATCTCTTAGGAGGAAAATTCCACTTAGGGTTAGGGTTAGGTCACCATGAACGCATATAGAAAAATGGACATCGTCAACCAATTCTGATTTCTTGGGTATGTTTAGGAGGGCACTGACCTTTCTAGCCTGCCCTATCTATGTTTCCTGGTAAAATACATGGGAAAATCCCATAGGAGGAATATTCCACTTAGGGTTAGGGTTAGGTCAACATGAACTCATAGAGAAAAATGGATCTCGCAACGAAATTCAGAGTACTTGGGTATGGTTAGGAGGGCAGTTACTTTTCTAGCTTGCCCTATCTATGTTTCCTGGTAAAATACATGGAAAATCCTATTGGAGGAAAATTCCACTTAGGGTTAGTAAGGTTAGGGTTAGGTCACCATGAACTCATAGAGGAAAATGGATATTGCCAACCAATTCAGAGTTCTTGGCTATGGTTAGGAGGGCACTGACTTTTCTACTCTGCCTTATCTACTGTATGTTTCCTGGTAAAATACATGGGAAAATCTGTTAGGAGGAAAATTCCACTTAGGGTTAGGTCACCATGAACTCATATAGAAAAATTGACATCGCCAACAAATTCAGAGTGCTTCGGTAGTGTTAGGAGGGCACTGACTTTTCTAACTTGCCCTATCTATGTTTCCTGGTAAAATACATGGAAAATCCCATTGGAGGAAAATTCCACTTAGGGTTAGTACAGTTAGGGTTAGGTCATCATGAACTCATAGAGAAAAATCAACATCGCCAACCAATTCAGAGTGCTTGGGTATTGTTAGGCGGGCACTGACCTTTCTAGCCTGCCCTATCTATGTTTACTGGTACAATAAATTGAAAATCCCATTAGAGGAAAATTCCACTTAGGGTTAAAAAGGTTAGGGTTAGGTCACCATGAACTCATAGAGGAAAATGGACATTGCCAACAAATTCAGAGTGGTTGGCTATGGTTAGGAGGGCACTGACTTTTTTACTCTGCCTATCTATGTGTCCTGGTAAAGTAAATGGGAAAATCCCTTAAGAGGAAAATTCCACTTAGGGTTAGGGTTAGGTCACCATGAACTCATATAGAAAAATGGACATTGCCAACAAATTCAGAGTGCTTGGCTATGGTTAGGAGGGCACTGACTTTTTTACTCTGCCTATCTATGTGTCCTGGTAAAATAAATGGGAAAATTCCTTAGGAGGAAAATTCCATTTAGCGTTAGTGTTAGGTCACCATGAACTCATAGAGCAAAATGGACTTTGCCAACAATCTCGGAATACTTGGGTACGGTGAGGAGAGCACTTACTTTTCTACAAATGCAAAGGTAAATCCCATAGGAGTAAAATTGGATTAGGGTTAGGGTTAGATCAACATGAACTCATAGAGAAAAAAATGGACATTGCCAACAAATTCGGAATACTTTACTATGGTTAGGTGGGCACTTACTTTTCTACGCTGCCCTATCTATGTTTCCCGGTAAAAGATATGGGAAAATCACATAGGAGTAAAATTGCACTTAGGATTACGGTTAAATCACCATGATCTCATAGAGCAAAATAGTCATCGCCAAAAAAACAACAACAAAACTAAACGGGATTCTTGGGTATAATTAGGAGGGCACTGACTTTTCTGGCCTGCTCTATATATGTTTCCTGGTAAAATGGAAAGGAAAATCGCATTGGAGGAAAATTCCACTTTGGGTTAGGGTTAGGTCACAATGAACTCATAGATAAAAATGGACCTCGCCAACAAATTCAGAGTGATTTTGTATGGTTAGAAGGGCACTGACTTTTATAGCCTGCCCTTTCTATATTTCCTGCTAAAATAGATGAGAAAATCCCACAGGAGGAAAATTCCACTTAGGGTTAGGGTTAGGTCAAAATGAACTCAGAGAGAAAAATGGACATCGTCAACAAATTCTGAATTCTTGGATATGTTTAGGAGGGCACTGACCTTTCTAGCCTTCCCTATCTATGTTTCCTGGTAAAATACATGGGAAAATCTCTTAGGAGGAAAATTCCACTTAGGGTTCGGGTTAGGTCACCATGAACTCATATAGAAAAATTGACATTGCCAACAAATTCAGAGTGCTTGGCTATGGTTAGGAAGGCACTGACTTTTTTACTCTGCCTGACTTTGTGTCCTGTTAAAATAAATGGGAAAATCCCTTAGGAGGAAAATTCCACTTAGGGTTAGGTTTAGTCACCATGAACTCATATAGAAAAATGGACATCGTCAACAAATTCTGATTTCTTGGGTATGTTTAGGAGGGCACTGTCCTTTCTAGCCTTCCTTATCTGTGTTTCCTGGTAAAATACATGGGAAAATCCCTTAGGAGGAAAATTCCACTTAGGGTTAGGGTTAGGTCAACATGAACTCATAGAGAAAAATGGACATCGCCAACAAATTCAGAGTGCTTGAGTAGTGTTTGGAGAGCAATGACTTTTGTAGCTTGCCCTATCTATGTTTCCTGGTAAAATAAATGGGAAAATCCCATAGGGGGAAAATTCCACTTAGGGTTAACGTTAGGTCAACATGAACTCATAAAGAAAAATGGACATCGCCAAGAAATTCAGAGTTCTTGGGTAGTGTTAGGCGGGCACTGACCTTTCTACCCTGCCCTATATATGTTTCCTGGTAAAATAAATGGGAAAATCCCATAGGAGGAAAATTCCACTTAGGGTTAGGGTTAGGTCAACATGAACTCATAGAGCAAAATGGACCTCGCTACGAAATTCAGAGTACTTAGGTATGGTTAGGAAGGGACTGACTTTTGAAGTCTGCCCTATCGACTGTATGTTTCCTCGTAAAATACATGGGAAAATCCCTTAGGAGGAAAATTCCACTTAGGGTTAGGGTTAGGTCACCATGAACTCATATAGAAAAATGGACATCGTCAACAAATTCTGATTTCTTGGGTATGGTTAAGAGGGCACTGACCTTTCTAGCCTGCCCTATCTATGTTTCCTGGTAAAATATATGGGAAAATCCCATTGGAGGAAAATTCCACTTACGGTTAGGATTAGGTCAACATGAACTCATAGAGAAAAATGGACATCGCCAACAAATTCAGAGTTCTTGGGTAGTGTTTGGCGGGCACTGACCTTTCTACCCTGCCCTATATATGTTTCCTGGTAAAATACATGGGAAAATCCCATAGGAGGAAAATTCCACTTAGGGTTAGGGTTAGGTCAACATGAACTCATAGAGAAAAATGGGCATCGCCAACAAATTCAGAGTGCTTGGGTATTGTTAGGCGGGCACTGACCTTTCTATCCTGCCCTATCTATGTTTACTGGTACAATAGATGGAAAATCCCACTAGAGGAAAATTCCACTTAGGGTTAATAAGGTTAGGGTTAGGTCACCATGAACTCATATAGGAAAATGGACATTGCCAACAAATTCAGAGTGCTTGGCTATGGTTAGGAGGGCACTGAGTTTTTTACTCTGCCTATCTATGTGTCCTGGTAAAATACGTGTGAAAATCCAATTGGAGGAAAATTCCAGTTAGGGTTAGGGTTAGGTCAAAATGAAGTCAGAGAGAAAAATGGACATCGCCAACAAATTCAGAGTGCTTGGGTATTGTTAGGCCGGAACTGACCTTTCTACCCTGCCCTATATATGTTTCCTGCTACAATAGATGGGAAAATCCCATAGGAGGAATATTCCACTTAGGGTTAGGGTTAGGTCAACATGAACTCATAGAGAAAAATGGACATGGCCAAGAAATTCAGAATACTTGCGTAGTGTTAGGATGGCACTGACTTTTCGAACTTGCCCTATCTATATTTCCTGGTAAAATACTTGGAAAATCCCATTGGAGAAAAATTCCACTTAGGGTTAGTAAGGTTAGGGTTAAGTCACTATGAACTCATAGAGGAAAATGGATATTGCCAACAAATTCAGAGTGCTTGGCTATGGTTAGGAGGGCACTGACTTTTTTACTCTGCCTATCTATGTGTCCTGGTATAATAAATGGGAATATCTCTTAGGAGGAAAATTCCACTTAGGGTTAGGGTTAAGTCAAAATGAACTCATAGAGCAAAATGGACCTCGCCACGAAATTCAGAGTTCTTGGTTATGGTTAGGAGGCCACTAATTTTTCTATGCTGCCCTGTCTACTTTTCCTGGCAAAATACATGGGAAAGTCTCATTTGAGGAAAATTTCACTTAAGTCACCGTGAACTCAGAGATCAAAATGGACATTGCCAAGAAATTCAGAGTTCTTGTATATGGTTAGTAAGGCACTGACTTTTCAAGTTTGCCCTATCTATGTTTCCTGGTAAAATACATGGAAAATCCCATTGGAGGAAAATTCCACTTAGGGTTAGTAAGGTTAGGGTTAGGTCACCATGAACTCATAGAGGAAAATGGACATTGCCAACAAATTCAGAGTGCTTGGCTATGGTTAGGAGGGCACTGACGTTTCTACTCTGCCTATTTATGTGTCCTGGTAAAATAAATGGGAAAATCCCATAGGTGGAAAATTCCACATAGGGTTAGGGTTAGGTCAACATGAACTCATAGAGAAAAATGGACATCGCCAACAAATTCTGATTTCTTGGGTATGTTTAGGAGGGCACTGACCTTTCTAGCCTGCCCTATCTATCTTTCCTGGTAAAATACATGGGAAAATCCCATAGGAGGAAAATTCCACTTAGGGTTAGGGTTAGGTCAACATGAATTCATAGAGAAAAATGGACATTGCCAACAAATTCAGAGTGCTTGGCTATGGTTAGGAGGGCACTGACTTTTTTACTCTACCTATCTATGTGTCCTGGTAAAATAAATGGGAAAATTCCTTAGGAGGAAAATTCCACTCAGGGTTAGGGTTAGGTCACCATGAACTAATATAGAAAAATGGACATCGTCAACAAATTCTGATTTCTTGGGTATGGTTAGGAGGCAACTTACTTTTCTAACTTGCCATATCTATGTTTCCTGGTAAAATACATGGAAAATCCCATTGGAGGAAAATTCCACTTAGGGTTAGGGTTAGGTCAACATGAACTCATAGAGCAAAATGGACTTTGCCAACAATCTCGGAATACTTGGGTACAGTGAGGAGAGCACTTACTGTTCTACAAATGCAAAGGTAAATCCCATAGGAGTAAAATTGCACTTAGGGTTAGGGTTAGATCAACATGAACTCATAGAGAAAAAAATGGACATTGCCAACAAATTCGGAATACTTTACTATGGTTAGGTGGGCACTTACTTTTCTACGCTGCCCTATCTATGTTTCCCGGTAAAAGATATGGGAAAAATCACATAGGAGTAAAATTGCACTTAGGATTACGGTTAAATCACCATGATCTCATAGAGCAAAATAGTCATCGCCAAAAAAACAACAACAAAAGAAAACGGGATTCTTGGGTATAATTAGGAGGGCACTGACTTTTCTGGCCTGCTCTATATATGTTTCCTGGTAAAATGGAAAGGAAAATCGCATAGGAGGAAAATTCCACTTAGGGTTAGGGTTAGGTCACAATGAACTCAGAGATAAAAATGGACCTCGCTAATAAATTCAGAGTGATTTTGTATGGTTAGAAGGGCACTGACTTTTATAGCCTGCCCTTTCTATATTTCCTGCTAAAATACATGGGAAAATCCCATAGGAGGAAAATTCCACTTAGGGTTAGGGTTAGGTCAAAATGAACTCATAGAGAAAAATGGACATCACCAACAAATTCAGAGTGCTTGGGTATTGTTAGGCGGGCACTGACTTTTCTAACTTCCCCTATCTATGTTTCCTGGTAAAATACATGGAAAATCCTATTGGAGGAAAATTCCATTTAGGGTTAGTAAGGTTAGGGTTAGGTCACCACGAACTCATAGATGAAAATGAACATTGCCAACAAATTCAGAGTGCTTGGCTATTGTTAGGAGGGCACTGACTTTTCTACTCTGCCCTATCTATGTGTCCTGGTAAAATAAATGGGAAAATCCCTTAGGAGGAAAATTCCACTTAGGGTTAGGGTTAGGAAAACATGAACTCATAGAGCAAAATGGATGTCGCCAAGAAATTCAGAGTGCTTGGGTATGGTTAAGAGGGCACTGACTTTTCTAGCCTTCCCCATCTATGTTTCCTGGTAAAATACATGGGAAAATTCCATACGAGGAAATTTCCACTTAGGGTTAGGCTTAGATCAACATGAACTCATAGAGAAAAAAATGGACATTGCCAAAATATTCGGAATACTTTACTATGGTTAGGAGGGCACTTACTTTTCTAGGCTGCCCTATCTATGTTTCCCGGTAAAAGATATGGGAAAATCCCATAGAAGTAAAATTGCATTTAGGATTACGGTTAAATCACCATGAACTCATAGAGCAAAATAGTCATCGCCAAAAAAACAACAACAAAACAAAACGGGACACATAGATAGGTAGAGTAAAAACTCAGTGCCCTCCTAACCATAGCCAAGCACTCTGAATTTATTGGCAATGTCCATTTTCCTCTATGAGTTCATGGTAACCTAACCCTAATCTTACTAACCCTAAGTGGAATTTTCCTCCAATGGGATTTTCCATGTATATTACCAGGAAATATAGACAGGGCAAGTTAGAAAAGTAAATGCCCTCCTAACCGTACCAAAGTATTCCGAGATTGTTCGCAATGTGCATTTTTCTATATGAGTTCATGGTGACCTAACCCTAACCCTAAGTGAAATTTTCCTCCTAAGGGATTTTCCCATGTATTTTACCAGGAAACATACAGTAGATACGGCAGAGTAGAAAACTCAGTGCCCTCCTAACCACACCCAAGAACTCTGAATTTCGTGGCGAGGTCCATTTTACTCTATGAGTTCATGTTGACTTAACCCTAACCCTAAGTGGAATTTTCATCTTAAGGGATTTTCCCATTTATTTTACCAGCACACATAGACAGGGCAGAGTAGAAAAGTCAGTGCCCTCCTAACCGTACCCAAGCACTCTGAATTTGTTGGCGACGTCCATTTTGCTCTATGAATTCATGTTAACCTAACCCTAATCCTAACTGGACTTTTCCTCCAATTGGATTTTCCATGTATTTTACCAGGAAACATAGATAGGGCAAGCTAGAAAAGTCAGTGCCCTCCTAACACTACCCAAGCACTCTGAATTTGTTGGCAATGTCCATTTTTCTCTATGAGTTCATGTTGACCTAACCCTAACCCTAAGAGGAATTTTCCTCCTATGGGATTTTCCCAAGTATTTTACCAGGAAACATGTATAGGGCAGGCTAGAAAGGTCAGTGCCCGCCTAACAATACCCAAGCACTCTGAATTTGTTGACGATGTCCATTTTTCTCTATGAGTTCATGTTGACCTAACTCTAACCCTAAGTGGAATTTTCCACCTATGGGATTTTCCCATTTATTTTACCAGGACACATAGATAGGCAGAGTAGAAAAGTCAGTGCCCTCCTAACCATAGCCAAGCACTCTGAATTTGTTGGCAATGTCCATTTTCCTCTATGAGTTCATGGTGACCTAACCCTAACCTTACTAATCCTAAGTTGAATTTTCCTCCAATGGGATTTTCCATGTATTTTACCAGGAAAAATAGATAGGGCAAGTTAGAAAAGTAAGTGCTTTCCTAACCGTACCCAAGTATTCTGAGTTTGTTGGCTATGTCCATTTTTCTATATGAGTTCATGGTGACCTAACCCTAACCCTAAGTCGAATTTTCCTCCTATGGGATTTTCCCATGTATTTCACCAGAAAACATTCAGTAGATAGCGCAGACTACAAAAGTCAGTGCCCTCCTAACCATACCCAAGTACTCTGAATTTCGTGGCAAGGTCCATTTTGCTCTATGAGTTCATGTTGACCTAACCCTAACCCTAAGTGGAAATTTCCTCCTATGGGATTTTCCCATCTATTGTACCAGGAAACATATATAGGGCAGGCTATAAAGGTCAGTGCCCGCCTAACAATACCCAAGCACTCTGAATTTGTTGGCGATGTCCATTTTTCTCTATGAGTTCCTGTTGACCTAACCCTAACCCTAAGAGGAATTTTCCTCCTATGGGATTTTCCCAAGTATTTTACCAGGAAACATGTATAGGGCAGGCTAGAAAGGTCAGTGCCCGCCTAACAATACCCAAGCACTCTGAATTTGTTGGCGATGTCCATTTTGCTCTATGAGTTCATGTTGACCTATCCCTAACCCTAAGTGGAATTTTCCACCTATGGGATTTTACCATCTATTGTACCAGGAAACATATATAGGGCAGGCTAGAAAGGTCAGTGCCCGCCTAACAATACCCAAGCACTTTTAATTTGTTGGCAATGTCCATTTTTCTCTATGAGTTCATGTTGACCTAACCCTAACCCTAAGTGGAATTTTCCTCCTATGGGATTTTCCCATGTATTTTAGCAGGAAATATAGAAAGGGCAGGCTATAAAAGTCAGTGCCCTTCTAACCATACAAAATCACTCTGAATTTGTTGGCGAGGTCCATTTTTATCTATTAGATCATTGTGACCTAACCCTAACCCTAAGTGGAATTTTCCTCCTATGCGATTTTCCTTTCCATTTTACCAGGAAACATAGATAGGGCAAGATAGAAAAGTCAGTGCCCTCCTAACACTACCCAAGCACTCTGAATTTGTTGGCGATGTCCATTTTTCTCTCTGAGTTCATTTTGACCTAACCCTAACCCTAAGTAGAATTTTCCTCCTAAGTGATTTCCCCATGTATTTTAGCAGGAAATATAGCAAGGGCAAGCTATAAAAGTCAGTGCCCTTCTAACCATACAAAATCACTCTGAATTTGTTGGCGAGGTCCATTTTTATCTATGAGTTCATTGTGACCTACCCCTAACCCTAAGTGGAATTTTCCTCCTATGCGATTTTCCTTTGCATTTTACCAGGAAACATAGATAGGGCAACCTAGAAAATTATGTGCTCTCCTAACCGTACCCTAGTATTCCAAGATTGTTGTCGATGTCCATTTTTATCTATGAGTTCATTGTGACCTAACCCTAACCCTAACCCTAAGTAGAATTTTCCTCCTTTTCTATCTTGCCCCATTTATGTTTCCTGGTACAATACATGGGAAAATCCTATAGGAGGAAAATTCTCTTAGGGTTAGTGTTAGGTCACGATGAACTCATATAGAAAAATGGACATCGTCAACAAATTCTGATTTCTTGGGTATGGTTAGGAGGGCACTGACCTTTCTAGCCTGCCCTATCTATCTTTCCTGGTAATATACATGGGAAAATCCCATAGGAGGAAAATTCCACTTAGGGGTAGGGTTAGGTCACCATGAACTCATATAGAAAAATGGACATTGTCAACAAATTCTGATTTCTTGAGTATGTTTAGGAGGGCACTGACCTTTCTAGCCTTCCCTATCTATGTTTCCTGGTAAAATACATGGGAAAATCCCTTAGGAGGAAAATTCCACTTAGGGTTAGGGTTAGGTCACCATGAACTCATATAGAAAAATTGACATCGGCAACAAATTCAGAGTTCTTGGGTAGTGTTTGGCGGGCACTGACCTTTCTACCCTGCCCTATATATGTTTCCTGGTAAAATACATGGGAAAATCCCATAGGAGGAAAATTCCACTTAGGGTTAGGTCAACATGAACTCATAGAGAAAAATGGACATGGCCAACAAATTCAGAGTTCTTGGGTAGTATTAGGAGAGCACTGAATTTTGTAGCGTGCCCTATCTATATTTCCTGGTAAAATACATGGGAAAATCCCATAGGAGGAAAATTCCACTTAGGGTTAGGGATAGGTCAGCATGAACTCATAGAGAAAAATGGACATCGTCAAGAAATTCAGAATACTTGGGTAGTGTTAGGATGGCACTGACTTTTCGAACTTGCCCTATCTATATTTCCTGGTAAAATACTTGGAAAATCCCATTGGAGAAAAATTCCACTTAGGGTTAGTAAGGTTAGGTTTAGGTCACCATGAACTCATAGAGGAAAATGGATATTGCCAACAAATTCAGAGTTCTTGGCTATGTTTAGGAGGGCACTGACTTTTTTACTCTGCCTATCTATGTGTCCTGGTAAAATAAATGGGAAAATCTCTTAGGAGGAAAATTCCACTTAGGGTTAGGGTTAGGTCACCATGAACGCATATAGAAAAATGGACATCGTCAACCAATTCTGATTTCTTGGGTATGTTTAGGAGGGCACTGACCTTTCTAGCCTGCCCTATCTATGTTTCCTGGTAAAATACATGGGAAAATCCCATAGGAGGAATATTCCACTTAGGGTTAGGGTTAGGTCAACATGAACTCATAGAGAAAAATGGATCTCGCAACGAAATTCAGAGTACTTGGGTATGGTTAGGAGGGCAGTTACTTTTCTAGCTTGCCCTATCTATGTTTCCTGGTAAAATACATGGAAAATCCTATTGGAGGAAAATTCCACTTAGGGTTAGTAAGGTTAGGGTTAGGTCACCATGAACTCATAGAGGAAAATGGATATTGCCAACCAATTCAGAGTTCTTGGCTATGGTTAGGAGGGCACTGAGTTTTCTACTCTGCCTTATCTACTGTATGTTTCCTGGTAAAATACATGGGAAAATCTGTTAGGAGGAAAAGTCCACTTAGGGTTAGGGTTAGGTCACCATGAACTCATATAGAAAAATTGACATCGCCAACAAATTCAGAGTGCTTCGGTAGTGTTAGGAGGGCACTGACTTTTCTAACTTGCCCTATCTATGTTTCCTGGTAAAATACATGGAAAATCCCATTGGAGGAAAATTCCACTTAGGGTTAGTACAGTTAGGGTTAGGTCATCATGAACTCATAGAGAAAAATCAACATCGCCAACCAATTCAGAGTGCTTGGGTATTGTTAGGCGGGCACTGACCTTTCTAGCCTGCCCTATCTATGTTTACTGGTACAATAAATTGAAAATCCCATTAGAGGAAAATTCCACTTAGGGTTAATAAGGTTAGGGTTAGGTCACCATGAACTCATAGAGGAAAATGGACATTGCCAACAAATTCAGAGTGGTTGGCTATGGTTAGGAGGGCACTGACTTTTTTACTCTGCCTATCTATGTGTCCTGGTAAAGTAAATGGGAAAATCCCTTAAGAGGAAAATTCCACTTAGGGTTAGGGTTAGGTCACCATGAACTCATATAGAAAAATGGACATTGCCAACAAATTCAGAGTGCTTGGCTATGGTTAGGAGGGCACTGACTTTTTTACTCTGCCTATCTATGTGTCCTGGTAAAATAAATGGGAAAATTCCTTAGGAGGAAAATTCCAGTTAGCGTTAGTGTTAGGTCACCATGAACTCATAGAGCAAAATGGACTTTGCCAACAATCTCGGAATACTTGGGTACGGTGAGGAGAGCACTTACTTTTCTACAAATGCAAAGGTAAATCCCATAGGAGTAAAATTGGATTAGGGTTAGGGTTAGATCAACATGAACTCATAGAGAAAAAAATGGACATTGCCAACAAATTCGGAATACTTTACTATGGTTAGGTGGGCACTTACTTTTCTACGCTGCCCTATCTATGTTTCCCGGTAAAAGATATGGGAAAATCACATAGGAGTAAAATTGCACTTAGGATTACGGTTAAATCACCATGATCTCATAGAGCAAAATAGTCATCGCCAAAAAAACAACAACAAAACTAAACGGGATTCTTGGGTATAATTAGGAGGGCACTGACTTTTCTGGCCTGCTCTATATATGTTTCCTGGTAAAATGGAAAGGAAAATCGCAGTGGAGGAAAATTCCACTTTGGGTTAGGGTTAGGTCACAATGAACTCATAGATAAAAATGGACCTCGCCAACAAATTCAGAGTGATTTTGTATGGTTAGAAGGGCACTGACTTTTATAGCCTGCCCTTTCTATATTTCCTGCTAAAATAGATGAGAAAATCCCACAGGAGGAAAATTCAACTTAGGGTTAGGGTTAGGTCAAAATGAACTCAGAGAGAAAAATGGACATCGTCAACAAATTCTGATTTCTTGGATATGTTTATGAGGGCACTGACCTTTCTAGCCTTCCCTATCTATGTTTCCTGGTAAAATACATGGGAAAATCTCTTAGGAGGAAAATTCCACTTAGGGTTCGGGTTAGGTCACCATGAACTCATATAGAAAAATTGACATTGCCAACAAATTCAGAGTGCTTGGCTATGGTTAGGAAGGCACTGACTTTTTTACTCTGCCTGACTTTGTGTCCTGTTAAAATAAATGGGAAAATCCCTTAGGAGGAAAATTCCACTTAGGGTTAGGGTTAGTCACCATGAACTCATATAGAAAAATGGACATCGTCAACAAATTCTGATTTCTTGGGTATGTTTAGGAGGGCACTGTCCTTTCTAGCCTTCCCTATCTGTGTTTCCTGGTAAAATACATGGGAAAATCCCTTAGGAGGAAAATTCCACTTAGGGTTAGGGTTAGGTCAACATGAACTCATAGAGAAAAATGGACATCGCCAACAAATTCAGAGTGCTTGAGTAGTGTTTGGAGAGCAATGACTTTTGTAGCTTGCCCTATCTATGTTTCCTGGTAAAATAAATGGGAAAATCCCATAGGGGGAAAATTCCACTTAGGGTTAACGTTAGGTCAACATGAACTCATAAAGAAAAATGGACATCGCCAAGAAATTCAGAGTTCTTGGGTAGTGTTAGGCGGGCACTGACCTTTCTACCCTGCCCTATATATGTTTCCTGGTAAAATAAATGGGAAAATCCCATAGGAGGAAAATTCCACTTAGGGTTAGGGTTAGGTCAACATGAACTCATAGAGCAAAATGGACCTCGCTACGAAATTCAGAGTACTTAGGTATGGTTAGGAAGGGACTGACTTTTGAAGTCTGCCCTATCTACTGTATGTTTCCTGGTAAAATACATGGGAAAATCCCTTAGGAGGAAAATTCCACTTAGGGTTAGGGTTAGGTCACCATGAACTCATATAGAAAAATGGACATCGTCAACAAATTCTGATTTCTTGGGTATGGTTAAGAGGGCACTGACCTTTCTAGCCTGCCCTATCTATGTTTCCTGGTAAAATATATGGGAAAATCCCATTGGAGGAAAATTCCACTTACGGTTAGGATTAGGTCAACATGAACTCATAGAGAAAAATGGACATCGCCAACAAATTCAGAGTTCTTGGGTAGTGTTTGGCGGGCACTGACCTTTCTACCCTGCCCTATATATGTTTCCTGGTAAAATACATGGGAAAATCCCATAGGAGGAAAATTCCACTTAGGGTTAGGGTTAGGTCAACATGAACTCATAGAGAAAAATGGGCATCGCCAACAAATTCAGAGTGCTTGGGTATTGTTAGGCGGGCACTGACCTTTCTATCCTGCCCTATCTATGTTTACTGGTACAATAGATGGAAAATCCCACTAGAGGAAAATTCCACTTAGGGTTAATAAGGTTAGGGTTAGGTCACCATGAACTCATAGAGGAAAATGGACATTGCCAACAAATTCAGAGTGCTTGGCTATGGTTAGGAGGGCACTGAGTTTTTTACTCTGCCTATCTATGTGTCCTGGTAAAATACGTGCGAAAATCCAATTGGAGGAAAATTCCAGTTAGGGTTAGGTCAAAATGAACTCAGAGAGAAAAATGGACATCGCCAACAAATTCAGAGTGCTTGGGTATTGTTAGGCCGGAACTGACCTTTCTACCCTGCCCTATATATGTTTCCTGCTACAATAGATGGGAAAATCCCATAGGAGGAATATTCCACTTAGGGTTAGGGTTAGGTCAACATGAACTCATAGAGAAAAATGGACATTGCCAAGAAATTCAGAATACTTGGGTAGTGTTAGGATGGCACTGACTTTTCGAACTTGCCCTATCTATATTTCCTGGTAAAATACTTGGAAAATCCCATTGGAGAAAAATTCCACTTAGGGTTAGTAAGGTTAGGGTTAGGTCACCATGAACTCATAGAGGAAAATGGACATTGCCAACAAATTCAGAGTGCTTGGCTATGGTTAGGAGAGCACTGACTTTTCTACTCTGCCCTATCTATGTGTCCTGGTAAAATAAATGGGAAAATCCCTTAAGAGGAAAATTCCACTTAGGGTTAGGGTTAAGTCAATATGAACTCATAGAGTAAAATGGACCTCGCCACGAAATTCAGAGTTCTTGGGTATGGTTAGGAGGGCACTGAGTTTTCTACTCTGCCGTATCTACTGTATGTGTCCTGGTAAAATACATGGGAAAATCCCCTAGGAGGAAAATTCCACTTACGGTTAGGGTTAGGTCACCATGAACTCATATAGAAAAATGGACATCACCAACGAATTCTGAGTTCTTGCATAGGGATAGGAAGGCACTGGCTTTTCAAGCTTGCCCTATCTATGTTTCCTGGTAAAATACATGGAAAATCCCATTGGAGGAAAATTCCAGTTAGGGTTAATAAGGTTAGGGTTAGGTCACCATGAACTCATAGAGCAAAATGGACATTGCCAACAAATACAGAGTGCTTGGCTGTGGTTAGGAGGGCACTGACTTTTCTACTCTGCCCTATCTATGTGTGCTGGTAAAATAAATGGGAAAATCCCTTAAGAGGAAAATTCTACTTAGGGTTAGGGTTAAGTCAACATGAACTCATAGAGTAAAATGGACCTCGCCACGAAATTCAGAGTTCTTGGGTATGGTTAGGAGGACACTGAGTTTTCTACTCTGCCGTATCTACTGTATGTTTCCTGGTAAAATACATCGGAAAATCCCATAGGAGGAAAATTCCACTTACGGTTAGGTTAGGTCTCCATGAACTCATATAGAAAAATTGACATCGCCAACTAATTTGGAGTTCTTGGTTATGGTTAGGAGGGTACTGTCTTTTCTAGCCTGCCCTATCTATAGTTCCTGGTAAAATACATGGGAAAATCCCATAGGAGGAAAATTCCTCTTAGGATTAGGGCAGTGGTGGCGAACCTATGGCACGGGTGCCAGAGGCGGCACTCAGAGCCCTCTCTGTGGGCACGTGCACCGGTGCCCCAGTCCTAAGCTGGGTTTTATAACATCTTTTCGCTTTAGGCCTCTGGCACCATGTGCTCCCCCCCAAAAAAATGTTCAATCAGTCAATTTCAACTTCTCGTGGGAAAAAAAAGATCTTGCAAAGTTAGAATTGATTGATTGAACTTTTTAGTTCCAAACAATCTGCCCTTACCAGCGCAAACATACCCACCCAATGGGCCACACCCACCCAGCACTCAACGATGCATAAGTGGGTTTTGGGTTGCAGTTTGGGCCCTAATCTCTAAAAGGTTCACCATCACTTGGTTATGGTTAGGTCAACATGAACTCATAGAGAAAAATGGACATCGCCAACAAACTCAGAATACCTGGGTATGGTTAAGAGGGCACTGACTTTTCTAGCCTGCCCTATCTATTTTTCCTGCTAAAATAGATTGAAAGATCCCATAGGAGGAAAATTCCACATAGGGTTAGGGTCAGGTCACCATGAACTCATAGAGAAAAATGAACATCGCCAACAAATTCAGAATGCTTGGGTATGGTTAGGAGGGCACTGACTTTTCTAGCCTGCTCTATCTATGTTTCCTGGTAAAATACATGGGAAAATCCCATTGGAGGAAAATTCTACTTAGGGTTAGGGTTAGGTCACCATTAACTCAGAGAGCAAAATGGACATCGCTAACAAATTCAGAGTGAAAATTCCACCTAGAGTTACAAGGATCAAAGACTGAAGCTAGAAGAAGGCAATTTTCTGTGATTCAAAAACAGTGCAGAGTTTCCAGTAGTGTGCCTTTTTGCTTCTGAAGCCACTTGTTCCTATTTCAACCAGAGGGTTAATTTTGTTGCATGGGTGGCCAGTGCTAAATTCACTGTGCTAAATCTCACTATGAAGCCGTTACAAGAAAAGCATTTTCTCCTTAAAAGGTTCTCAAACCAACATTTTCAGTTAAGAGTTTTCCTCAGGAACTGATTGTGGGGGGAAGAAGAATACCATCAATCAATAAAATATATGTAGCCATTCTAGTGTGCAATGTAGCAATTAAGGTGTGTGGACTGACACCAGGAGACTCAGAATGAGGTCTACCCATTATGTGACTGAACCAGTTTCATTTTATCAGCCCAACCTAGCTGTTGTTGTGGGGGAAAGTGGAAGGAGAAAGCACAAGTACCACCTTGAGCTCCTGAACTAAAAGTGGGGTATAAATACTAACAACAACAACAAAAAAATGCACCTCCAAAGCAAGAGACAGGCATTTGACAAATCTGGATTTAGGTTAAACGGACCATAATCTCAAATTTCATAGCTGTGAACATTTCTAACCTAATTAATGTTTATATAAAGGAAATATTTATGTTTACGTACTTCTGAAAGACAGAGAGCTCATTTTTATATATTCTTGTGAATGGATTCTTTCCTTTAGCTGATACGTCTATGGCAGGGGTAAGCAACCTTGGCTCTTTTATGACTTGTGGACTTCAACTCCCAAAATTCCTGAGCCAGCCAAGCTGGCTCAGGAATTCTGGAAGTTGAAGTCCACGAGTCATAAAAGAGCCAAGGTTGCCTACCCCTGGTCTATGGAGATTCTCAGTCATCCAGGTCATAATTGTCCCAAAGGTGCTTTTTCAAGAATCAACTGGACTTTCTTGTTATTCTTTGAAGACGTTTTGCTTCTCACCAAGAAGCTTCTTCAGCTCTGACTGGATGGTGGGGATTGGAAGGATTTATATTCCTTGCAGACAGCTGGTCGTTTGCATTCTTTTAGAGAGTCATTCTTTAGCTGATATATTTATTTATTTGTTTATGAGATTTGACAGAATTTAAATCTTTCCAGGTTTTCCTTTTATTTAATAAAGTGGCAAGATACTGAGTTGTAGCTTTTGTGTGTGGAAGTAACCACAGTTGAATTCTTATTTTGTTCAGCCTAGGAAACCTCACAACAAAATCAGAACAAAATTAAGTAGATAAATTCCCTTCATGTCTCCTGACCAAATGACAGCCCTCCATCTGACTAAGCTGATCTCTTGGCTGAGGAGTATGTTCAGAGAATGCACAACGTTGCAGTGGATTTCCAAAATGGCATTCCCTCCATCCAGCACAGATGAGACCAGCTTACTAGATGGACTTGTCTTTTTTCCTGGAAGAGGGTGAGGGCAAAATTGCCCGTTTATTGATCCAGCTGGCTGTGGATAGCAGCACTTACCCATTTGTGGCTTCGTTAGCTTGCTTTGTCCAAGCCTTGTTTTTCAGTGCAAGATTTTTTTCAATGTACTGCTCCAGGCCCCTAGAAGTATGGATCTCTGTCATTCTTACTCCTCCAAAAGACTCATTTTCATGTAAGGTTGCCTGCACTGCTGGCATGGTCAAAAAGATAAAGATGGTAGTCTCAATCACACAGTAGTGGCCACCATCTTGACTTTTTGGATGTTCCTGCATAAATCCAAAATGAACTGCACTGACAAAGGAACTGAAAAAAAAGGGTATTCTGTCTTGCTTTGATGGGAATGGGAATTAGAAGGAAAATGGGGTAGAAGTAGGGGGTTTGGGGGTAACAACATACAAGCCCATTACCCATCACAAGAGGGATATTTAAACAGACTTAAAGATTGGCACGTGTATTAAACTTTATTCAAAAATCTCCCAAAAACAAAAATGGATGAAATTGCAAATGGTAATCTGTTGAAATCATATGAAGTTCATTTATGCTTTTATGGTACCGGTAGTCCTTGAGTTATGTCCATTCCTTCAGTGACCGTTCAAAGTTACGATGGTGCTGAAGGAAGGGACTTAACAGTTGGTCCTCAAAAGTCAATAAGTTTTTTTTAATAAGTGGTCTTATGTAATGAATGAAAAAGTTTGGGAAGCACTGGTCTAGGCAATGCCAGCTCAAAAAGCAACAAACAGCAACTTCTCAGCGATTACTGATGTAAAAATCAGCACAAATAATTGTGTGATGGTCTTCGTTGAAGAGCTCAGCTGTTATATTAAATTCTCCCTATAAGAAAAAGAAAGGAAGAAATATATTCTTAAGGAATTAATTAATTAATTTGTGGAGACTACCACTTCTCTTCTAAAATGTTACTGTGGCTGTTGCTTTGAGTTAATCAGAACAATCTAATTAAATTCTCTTTAATTTCAAGTTGCATCTCTCCTTGATTAGTTTCCATTGGTTGTTTCTTGTCCTGCCCTCTCTGGTGCTTTGGAAAATAAATTGACCCCCTCCGCTTTGTGGCAGCCTCTCAAATACTGGAATACTGCTATCATGTCACCCCTAGTCCTTCTTTTCTCTAGACTAGCCAAACCCAAGTCCTGCAATTGTTCTTCATAAGTTTTACTCTCCAGGGCTTTAATCATCTTAGTTGTTCTTCTTTGCATTTTTCCAATATCTCAACATCTTTTTTGTAGCATGTATGCAGTATTCCAGGTGTGAATAATTTTTTATTATTGAAAATTGTTATTATTATTGTTATTGTTGTTGTTATTATTATTATTTAGTGAAAAATCATTTGCTTGTACACTTTTAGTGATCTCCTAAGAAGAGGTCTGCTGATCAAACAAAATTTTCTTTAATCTGGCTTCTGTTCTTATTATGGCCATATAAAATTACAACCAATCTTTCTTTTTTCAAGTCAAAAATTCTACTTGTCATTGAGTGCTGCACGTGGAGCTACACTTCACAATTTGCCTGGATACGATCTACATTTGATTTGGTTTGACTTACACTGAAACTTAATGAAAGCTTAAAATTGTTAATGATTCTCCTCTGCTGTTTTTATTATCTTTGTCTGTCACATTAGAAATTATAATGTACTCTAGCAACAGTTATTTCTAGTGTACTCAAATAACCCTGGGAGTCAGGCTGTGTACCTCTATCCTGCGCAGTTGTCAAGCAATAATATCAATTGCTCCCAGGTTGTCATATGAGAATACATGATCCTTATGCATGACATTTTACTAGATAATGTTGTGACAACCACATTCCTCTTTCACATGTCTTACTTCTCCAGTAAATTCATTTATAAACATAGCATTACTGCATCTATTAGATATTTGACAAAGGACACTTTTCCTTCATAAAAGTTAGAAAAACTTACGTGTGGGATGTTCTCCATGTTCAGGGAGACAGGCCCGGAGTAATAAATATATTCTACAAAAAAAAAAAAAAAAAAAAAACCCACCATTTCCAGTGATGAGCAAGAAAACTGGTTGAGACAGAAACTATTTTATACAATGAATGCCATGAATAATCTCTATGATTAAAATACACCACATATGCAGAAAAATACCCTCATTCTATTGGATGGAAACCAAAAATCAGATCCTTGCTCAATAATTAACTACTCTAATACAGACTTGGCACACCGTCTTCAGGTCTCTGCAATAATGAACTGCTGAATTTTGTAACAATACTGTACCTTCATCTTTGTGTATGGTTTAAAGGTTAATAATATTATTAAGGTGACCAACCATCTCCTTTAGGGAGGACAATCCTCCTTTTGTAAGTTCTGTCCTCCCTTGAAAAGTGTCCTCCTACATGTCCTCCTTTTTGATATTTGAAGACTAATCTGCAGGGCTTTTTTTTTCTCATAGAACACTCAGAACGGCGTTCTGGCACCTTTTTTTGATGGTTTTTTTTTTTCAGCTTTTGCATGAGCTGTGCTACTCCTGCTATTGGCTTTTGAAAGCCAATAGGAATTGCTGCTGAGCGTGCCAAAATACCCAGCTGGCAAACTTTGCACATGCAAGTTGTCTGTATTATTGTTGCAATGAATAAAATGTTTCTTTTATTTACAATATTTTTTCTTCAATTTATTTGTGTCCTCCTTTTCATTGTAAAAAAGTTGGTCACCTTAATATTATTTATTAACAAATAATGTTTCTATTGTTTGTTTTTTAAAATTGTAGCCAGCAGCCCACCTGTAACAGACAACCTTGCAATAAGTCAGTACAGAAGTCACTGAGAACAATCAAATGTGCTAGATCATAACTTACAACATGAATCACAACTGAAGTCAACAAAGTCTTAACAAAACAAAAAAGCTGCTTAATTCCAAAACCGTTGCCCTAGTGTCCCTTTCAAGGGAATACATTTTGTCTCTTCATGAAACCCTAACAGTGTGAGGCCAAATCAACTTTGGGGAGCTATTCTACAATGCCTGGATTACCACTGAGGTTTATCTCCAGCCTTTCATCCTCTTAGTCCTTCATGAGGTGGGGACACTAAAGCTTTCACTGGGTGGGCAGATTCTAATCAGAGGAGGCAGTGCTAAAGGTAACAGAGAGCCTGAGCATGTAAGGATTTTACAAGTTAGGCCAGCACATTGAGTTGGTTTTCTAAACCTAAAGGTAGCTAGTGCAGTGGTTATGGCACAAGTGTTGTGCTGCTGAAGTGGTTCTCACTCACTGGAAACCAAGCTGTCATATTCTGAAGCAAGTGCAGTTCCTGGGCAGCCCAGAGTAGAACATGTCACAATAGCCTAATCACATGGTAGAAGGGCATAAATCTCTGTTGTAAGACTTTCCAGTCCAAGCAAACTATAAAGGATGCACCAAGGGAAACTATAAAGGATGAAGCTGGGAAATGATGCCCTCTAGCTTCTACCTGCTGCCCGAGTGGAGCCATAAGTCCAGGAGATGAATCAAGTCATAAACCTGCTCTTTCAGGAGGACTGTGACCCTTTCCAGAAGAGAGCCCACATACAAACAGTAACCCCCTTTTGCTCGAATTCAGTCTAAGCTTGTTTTGTCCCATTCAATTGCTCACAGTCTGTAGACTCCAAGTAATCATTCAATTGCTCACAGTCTGTAGACTCCAAGTAATCATTCAATTGCTCACAGTCTGTAGACTTCAAGTAATCATGGGTGGTAATATATAACTGGGTATCATCCACCTACTGATGATATTTTTTTCCCCTTTCCATTCAATCGTGTCAGATTCTTAGCGACTACCTGGACAAGTTCTTGCAGTTTTCTTGGCCTAAGGCTGAGAGAGACAGACTGGCCCAAGGACCCCAGATGGTTTTGTGCCCAAAGTGGGACTAGAACTCACAGTCTCTGGATTTCGAAGGAGTGGAGTGACCAGGTATTGGACTGCTCGACCTCCAGGACTGTCAATTAAAACTACCCACTCAGAAAGGAGTAGAATAGCCATTTGAGAGTGCCTCTAACCTCAATCCATATAAATGGTTTAAAGCAGTGGTTCTCAACCTTTTTAATGCCGTGAGCCCCAACTGGTCGTAAGTTGAGGACTACTCAACTGGTGCAGCACCGTTTGCAGAATGGGACTTTTGGTGGGCTATTCAAGAGAGTCTATTCTATTGGCTTTCAAAAGCCAATAGAATAAAAGGGAGTAGCACAGCTAAGGAAAAGGGGGAAAAAATGATGGACTGCGTTGTTTGGCGACCCCCGTGAAATGGTCGTTTGACCCCAAATGGGGTCCTGACCCACAGGTTAAGAACCACTGATTTAAAGGATACCATGGTGAATTCTACTAAACTCTACCTAGGCACACTTGCTCTATAAAAGATCCTAACTCAGGATATTCAATGATTTCAGTCCTATGTCCAGGATTGAACTCTTCCTGGAAGGGATTCAGATAATCCAAAATATTTCTGATTCTCTGTAGTTGATGCTCTAATGCCATTTAGCGTCCTGCAGTGGCACAGCAGTACCCTGCCAAGGTGCAGAAAATGGAGAAAAATATAACAAGGGAAAAACTCTATATGCCGCCTTCAGTCCTTGAATGAAAAATTAATAAACATAAAAGGAATAATTGTAAGCATGGAGTAATAGAGTCATAATGCAGCCACTGACAGAAAGTGAAGTTGGTCAGAATATTCTGAGGAGACTTAAAGACTGCAAACACATATTACTTTAAAAAAAAACCACCCTCTAAACCAGGGGTTCTCAACCTTGGCAACTTTAAGAGTTGTGGACTTCAACTCTTAGAATTCCTCAGCCAGCTTTGCTGGCTGAGGAATTCTGGGAGTTGAAGTCCACAAGTCTTAAAGTTGCCAAGGTTGAGAACCCCTGCGTGACAGACAAGTTTCTAAACAGATGAATGACAAAGTGAATCAGAATTGTTATGTAATAGTGAGATAATATGACATTGCATTGTTGTAACTGTTTCAACCAAGAGACTGAAATGTACCTTACTCCCCTTATATGGTTCAACGAATGGTCTGTTAAGGGCACTGGGGGAGTTAGATTCTTTGTTTAATGGTCATAAAGCTATTTATAATTCTGGTGTAGGTCATGCTGCATATGTGTTCAGAGGTTCCTTATATTTCCCGCCCAAATGCTGTTCTTTAACATTTTGATTTTTCTATAAAGAAAGAATAATAGCACAACTATGCATGTATACTTTAAAGGCATCTGAAACAAAACAAAAGACAGAGTGTCTATTAAAAAAAAAACCTCTTCAAAACGTATGTTTAGTTTCAGTCCTGATCAGTGGCTTTCTACTACCCGCTTCAGCTTGGCTGAGCTCCAGACTCATTTTGGTTTCCTTTCGGTGTTTGGCCAGAGCCAAGGTGGGGCCAGGATTTCCCTTAAAATCTTCTCCTGGCTCCCAAGAGGCTGTGTGGAAAGAGAAACTGGTTTCTAATGAACAGTTGGTGTGGGTATGTATGTGTATGAAAGAGAGAGAGAAAGAGAGAGAGAGAGAGAGAGAGAGAGAGAGAGAGAGAGAGAGAGAGAGAGAGAGAGAGAGAGAGATCAGTGAGCACAAAATGGTCAAAGAATTGCATGAATTTAATCAGTGTTAATTCTTGACTCCATGATATTCCTTGTTATGATGCATATTTCTCTCTCTCTCTCTCTCTCTCTCTCTCTCTCTCTCTCTCTCTCTCTCTCTCTCTCTCTCTCTCTCTCTCTCTCTCTCTCTCTCTCTCTCTCTTTCTCATCACATCTAGCCATTCCAACAGGTCCTACAAGAAAAGTCAGGTTGCACCTAACTTAGGGGTAGGGAACCTTGGCTCTTTTATGACTTGTGGACTTCAACTCCCAGAATTCCTGAACCAACCATGCTGACTCAGGTATTCTGGGATTTGAAGTCTACAAGTCATAAAAGAGCCAAGGTTCCCTACCCCTGATTCCTAACCCATCCTTAAAGGAATATATCTGATGGGACCAGGAGGAGAGCCTTTTCTGTATGGCAACCCCACCTCTGGAACATTCCTCCTCCAGTGGGCAGGCTGGTGCTGACATGACTGGCCTTCCAGAAGAACCTGAAAATGTAACTCTGCCATCTGACCTGGGGATTTGGTAGTAATGGCATGATGCCTGCAAAGGGGTTGTATTGTTAGTGAGTTTACTGAGTTTTCCCGCTGATAATATTTTTTTATGGTTTTAAAAGTTACAGTATTTTTGTTTTACTGTTTTTGCATTTATGTGGTTTGGTGTTTTTTTAAAAAAACTTTATAAGTTATTTAGGGTCACGTATCTGAGATGGGATGGCTATGTAAGTTGAACAAACAAGCAAGCAATAATAAAAGAATTTGGCTTTCTACTTGTCTGCAAAAGGAACTGTTTGTGTGGCTTCTACAATAGATTACCTTTCTTTCTCTTGAATTTTCCACAAGTTTTTATTAAGTACTTCCTCAGAATCAGGGAGCTGTCAGAGAGATTTGTGAGCATGTGAGAATTTAAGTTTGTCATCAGTCTCATGTCCATAATTTGCATGATTGTGTGCTTAGGTGGCACTTGGTTATTACTGTCTGATATCTTCGAGCTACATAAAAATTGCTCCAGCAGATCTTCAGAGCACACATCTTAATGGATGGATTGTGGCATCATCATGAAACTCACAGCTCTGTATTTATGATTATAATTCTGATTAGGATGTCAACATGGAAGACTTAAGATACCTTTGAATCTCTTTGATTAGCTTATTGTACTATAACTGATGCTCATTTCATATTTGCTCCACTATCTATGTATTCATATACATATGTGAAACAGAGCAGAGCAGGTGGTATTAATCAGCTGTTTGACCAAGCAGGGAACCTCTAATTCCTAACCCAAATTCCTAAATCTATTTATAAGGCCTTTTGGGGGCTATGGCTATTTTTTTTATCAGAGATAAGCATCTGAGTTCCCCACTCCCACTTTTTTTTAACCCCTTTCATTTGATTTGGGGCAACAAATCAAGTAGCAGATAAGAAGTAGCACACATCCTGCAGAAAAGAGAACAACACTTTCCCAACTTTGGCTGATCTGGAAAAAGGTCAGCAGGGTCAGTGCCATTGTATGAAAAAAAATTACCTCCTTTCTTCTTTCCACAGAATTGAAACTGGGGCCAATTTCGTTCACAAAGTGGTTTGCTGTAAAGTGGTACAATATGTCCATTAAGAGTAGTACTGAAATCCACAGTGAGTTCATTGATGGCGTGCCCTGTAGAATAGATGTAGTATGAATCTTATCAGGAAGTACACAAGAACAAGGCCTTGCCACTGTGCTACTTTAGTTTTCATAAAAGGAGAGAGAGAGAGAGAGAGAGAGAGAGAGAGAGAGAGAGAGAGAGAGAGAGAGAGAGAGAGAGAGAGTCACATGTGTGTAAAATGTGGTTTATACAATATGTCTCACCTATTGTAAATCCCCAAATTTAAAGCAAGTGGATATTCCAACTTACATTCAATTACTTGAGACAAATATCTACACTGGATGTAGAGGGAGTTTGGTTTTGATTTAACAAACACAAAATCCATCCTTAGTAAGTTTCATGCTTGGGACAAAATTATAGTATGATTCAGATTGGCTTAAAAACCTATTTAATTCTAGCAAGACCAGAGTTGAACAAAACTGAAATCTGGCAAGTCAAGATAGGAGGCATGGCTAGATCTAAAAAAATCAGTTTCCCTGTAGATGGCCTTAATCCAGTGGTGGGATTCAGCCAGTTCGCACCACTTTGGCAGAACCGGTGGTTAATTTTTTGTTGCCCAGGCCCAGAATGGACTTCCAGAAGCGGCATCCACACAGAGAACCAGTTGTTCACATATTTGAATCCCACCACTGCCTTTAGAGGCAGTCACACTACCAGGAAGACTAATAGCCATTGATCCCTATGACTTCTATGAATTGGCCTAATCTTTTCTTGAAGCCAGCCATGCCTGTATCCCATACCACATTCAGTGTAGCAAATTCCAAAGTTTAATTGTACGTTGTGTAAAAAAAAATCTGTTTATCTAAATCCTAGTCACCTTTCAAAACCTGGTTTAAGTGAACAAATTAGTAAAAATAGACTTTAATTTTAGATTGTAAGAAACTTAATTGGTTGCAAACAATGTTAGGGGCAATGTGCAACTGGCTCTCTCTGTCCAACTATACCTCTGACATCAGCATCACAATTGCACAGATTTCCTCCTCCCTAAAGAATATTGTTATCCTACATGCAGGATGTACAACATCCATATATGCTCTGAGTTTGCATAGTATGTTGAACTCCAAAAATAAGTAGGGCTGGACAGTTTAAGGAAGGGTTTCAGGTGTTTTAACGAGGGAAATGGGTTCCCTAAACTTCTGTGAGTCTTAAGATTGCCACTGTATCCTTTAAAGCAGGGGTTTTCAAACTTGGCCCTTTTATGACTTGTGGACTTCAGCTCCCAGAATTCCTCAGCCAGCGTGCCTGGCTGAGGAATTCTGGGAGTTGAAGTCCACAAGTCATAAAAGGGCCCAGTTTGAAGACCCCTGCTTTAAAGCCTTCCTAAATTAGAGCTTGGGGAAAAGCTCTACAAAAAGAATATTGCTAGGTCATATTTGCAGCCCTGGCTTATACCAAAGGAGAGCAATCTGTAATTTTCCAGATCAGTTGAGCTTTGAACCTCATTATCCTACAACTTGGCCATCTTGAGGAGATCTGATGGGAGTTGTCCTCCTCTACCATGCAGTGACGTAGTTGCAAAATCATGCCCATGAGGTGCCACAGGGAATCTAGGAAAATATTCACTGCTGAGATTGGTGTTGCTTCTGAAAACAGCTTTTGGTGTACTTTCCTTTCAGAAATATCCTTAATAATAAGTCATGTAACGTTAATTCATCATAAGTCCTTCATTGAGTTACTTGGTTAAGTAATCAGCAAATGAGGATACATGTACTGTAATATATGGGGCAGTTATAAGCTTATTAGGAATGCATATCTGATAAGAAATTTCAGGGTGAGTATCAGTCTATGCCTTTCCAAAAGTCAGCTTACTTAGCAACACAAATATCCCATAGTTTCTGCTCAGCCAGTGCAGGCTGGCAGAGTTGGTGTGCCCCACAACCCTTGGATTAAACAATGGCATCTATTAGGACCCAGGAAGGGTGCCTTCTCTATTGCAGTACCTGCTGTCTGGAATGACACACACACACAGCTGGATCATGTGGTTCTCACCATGATCACATTCCAGAAGGCATGAAGACCTGACTCTTCCCCCCAAGGCTTTGCGTTAGGGTGAATTGGGGCCCCTTGATGAATGAGGTTTTCATTCATGTTTGTATGGAGTAATTGGATGTCATAGGCTTATTTGTATAGTACTGGGTTTTTATTCTGTTTTCTCTTTGATTTTGTGAGCTGCATAGAATTGCTTTGGAGCCAGGCAGGACCTAAATCTAATAATAAGACGAATAAATTGTAGCTGATTATTTTAATTTAGGACACAAAGCATTCTCTAAACCATTGAACAATTGCCCACTTGTACTGTGATTCAGCACTACAGAGCAGTGAATTGCTATACTTACTTAAAACAGTTGCTAATCGAATGTTAACATCTTTGCCGGCTACATAGGAGCAACTGTCAACACTCAAAGCAACATCTTGCAGAGGATCTGCAAAGAAAAATAAGACGCAAATCACAAGTGATTGATTTTACTGTAGCCTAAATAAGAGCTATAACAGTGTAGATAACAAAACATCAGAAAGATATTTCTTAAACTTGTTTTCAAATCAATTATCTTCACGGTTCCTGTGGATGTGTGGATCACTCTGCTTTCCGCTTGGGAGATTCAACAGGGAAGGAAATTCAAAGCTTGTGATCCCTGTCCTTTTGACACCATAACTTGATTAAGCAATCGAGCTTCTGAGCAGAAGCAAATGTGGAGGACCAGACTTTCCTTTGCAGCTTGCCCTGAAATGCCACTTCTGCAATGCCCCTATTGAAATTTAAACAGGAAGCACTTTGCTTCTTCAGGATGTGATTGGACCACCAAAGGTATCCTCCAACTTTCCAAGGTCTTCCTCAATTTCTTTTTGGCAGACCCTCCAGGGATAGTTGGCTTTTTCAGACCTCCCTTTAAGTATCAGCCCCATAGATCAATCACACCGGTGTTTTTTTATGCTATCTTATAGCATAAATTCCTCTGACTCCCTTACACAGAATAATTTTATATCTATAAGTTTTTGTAGTTTTTCTTCTCTGTTATTCTGAGGAGAAATAGATGCTATATTTAATTTTAGCAGACTTGTCCACAGAACACATAGTGACAAAGTGTGCTGTGGCATTCCCCTTTGCACATGGACAGTGTAGGTAAATTTTGCAGCACCAACAGCCTTATTTTGTTCAAAATGTTTCTGTGGCTACAGGGCACATAGGATGAATGGAGAGAAAGAGCCGCATATCTTACAACATATTCATTTCATAGTTGAAAACAAACTAGCACATATAACTTTATGCACCAAAAGTTTTCTTTATGCCTTTAAAATATATATATATTTGTGATCACACCAATAGATGCAGTTTCTCTGTAAGAACTATTTTAATAAAATATTGTGCTCTGATTATCAAAACAAAGGCATGGGCAACAAGGAAGATAGCATTATAAGGAAACAGGAATAGAACCCTTTGTGCTTTCTTCCCTATCTGTCAAAATCAGTTTTGTTTTTGTTTTATCATGATATGGTAAATGAGCATTGCTTAATATTTTTGCTTCTTAAACACTTTTGACGATTATTTTGCAATCCCATTGTCACCGAGATGTCATAAGTAGGTTATGAAAACCCATTAGAAAATGGATTTCATAACACCAACATCTTGACATCTCTTTTGTGTGCTATCAGTTCCCCTTTTTGCCTTCAGCTGGTTTTTAGATTAGCTATTTGACTTTGCAAAAAAAACAACCACCCGTTTCTCCTCTTTTTTCTACTCATGCATGCAGATGGTACAGTATAGAAAAAAGTCTATAAGGGGATTTGTTTGGTAGAGGTGCCTCTTGTAGCATTTTCAGCCCTTGCTCTCAGTCTTCAAGTGTAGATTAGTTGTATTCCTGCAACAGGAACAGATGTGCAGCAGTTGGTATTCTGTTGATTGGTATGTTTTCAGAGAGTAAAAAAAGGAGCATGGCAAATTGTTGTCTGTGAATTTGCAGTTTGTGCTATTGTTTTTTTTTTTTTTTCCCCTCCTTCCAATGGTGCTGCTGGTTTGGATAATTTGAGCCTTATGCAGGCAGCTGATAGCACACATGATTATGGCCTTAACTTGGGGTAGTCAGTTGATATAATGATTTTATAGTCTTTTTAAAATAATAGATGTTGATGGTGTTAGTCGGAGTTTTATGTTGTCTAACTTGTCTGCCATCCCTGTTTTACCAGTTGTTTGAATAGCCGGTTATGGGGGTAAATGAATCAATAAAAGGAAAATGCTCTATACAGACTATAAAACTAGTTATTGTCTCACAGGTTCCAATAACTGGTGGGTAATAAGTTGTGCAGGAAAAATGCACAGATGTCATGGGGGTGGGGGGTGGGAGTGTCCACTTTACTGCTTAGAGAGTTACTCTGTTCCATCCACCCATCCATCAATCTGTCCGCAGGCTGAAAATGTACACATCCTGAATTCTCACAGAGTCAAAATGTTTATCTTCCTTTCCCAGGAGTAAATTATGCTGTACTTCAACCTCTCATTTCCCCTCCACACTTGAGAAACACACAGCACTGTTGAATTTCTAGATTTTTTTATATGCATTTTTTTTCAGAACCACTTGCCAAATTAGATCTTTTTCTTGTTTTATAAAATCCCCCTCATATATTGTGTGTGTGTGTATGTGTGTATTTAAAAAAAGTCTATTGTTGAATATTTCATTTGGTAATTCAATTCAAAGGCAATTTGATTGGACCTCTAAAATGAAGAATATTTCCAAACAGAATTAGCAAACTGATCTGAATTGAATCAAGCATTCTGATGTTAGATTCTTCCAAAGCAATTCAGATGTCTGAATCAAACTGCATTGATGATAGTTTGATTGGAAAGATTAAACTGAATTACATTGCAAATCTAAATGGAATCACTTGGTCAAATAGGATTTTATCTCATGTATTTATTTGTTAGATATATATCCTCCCTTTGCTTTAGAGAATCAAGGTTATGAACATAACACTTTTCCCTCTTAATTTTTTTTTAGATTGGCTGAGCCAAAAGTCTATAACTAGGTTAAAATCATTCCATGAGCTTCCGTGACTATTGGGAATGTGCCAGTCAGGCAAGGAGGAGGAAACAAGTGTGCAATTTGCCTTGAGTTTCTGCCTTGCATGGTGACCAGAGACCTAGGTTGGAAACCCCCCCCCCCAAAAAAAAAGTTCCATGAGACTATCTGCTTGTTCCAAGAGAAGGTAAGCAGTCTGGGGAGATTCTTGTATTATAGGTAGACTACAATAAAGTAGTCAACTTGAACCCTTCACATGTGGATCTTGTTACTTATGCCTGACACTGGCTGAGGCTAGACTTGAATTTCTTTGATACAAGCCTAATATTTTAATTATTATATTATTGACTATTATTGACTATTATACTATTATTACTTTCATTTTTTACATACTAGTTCTTTGCAAAGTACAATCTTGATGACCCATCAAGCATTTCTTCAACCATATTACCAAAATATCTCCATCTATGAAGATCAACATTGTGGCAAAATTTATTTAGCTATACAAATCACCAACTTAATTAGTTAAGGGTAGGTCTTCTATAGATTATCCAGCATCCTTATGGCCACTGAGTCTCAATTGTGCAAAATTGTTACAACTGAATTATCTTTAGAGATTTACTTTCACAGGAATAATATTGGAGTTTTGCTGTTTTCATGCTTTAAAATTTCCCGGACAATCTCTGTCTTTGACATTATAACTATACCTTGATATTCCTATCCTTAGCAACCCTCAGTTGTAAAGCTAGAATGTATTAATCTTTATGCATTAAGGAATTGTCCATTTTCCTTCGTTCTATTTTAACTATATACCTGAATAAGTTTTTCCAAGTAGTGGAATCCTACACAATGAATATCTGATGTTTCTATGATGACAATACAATAGGCTCAACCATCATATTGAAATCACATTAGAAAAATTTCATTTTCTCTCCCCCCCCCCCTTCTCTCTTGTTCCTATGCCATTCCAGGTTCAATGCTTTTGAACAGTTAGTTGATAATTTTCTAACAAATTATTGATTTAAATTATTTTTGGGAAAACAATTTCCAGTAGATTAATTGCATATGTTTCCAGACATTGATCTGATTGAGTTCACATAGTTTGGGAGGGAGGTGGTGGGCCATTATTCTGCAGAGTACATAAATGCTTTTGGCCTTTCTCTATTCCACTCCTGGGAATAATTAAATAATGGAAAGGCGGTAAATTATTTTAGCTCCTGTTTTTCCAAGTTCATGCTATAGTAGAGCAGAATTGAAAATGAACACACAATAAACTGATTCTTAGCATTTTCATAGTGCTTTCTGCCTCCAAAGACCTAAATATGATACCCTCTAATTAATTCTAACCACAGTCCTGGTGTGGAAATGATTACAAACATTTTTTAAAAAATTCACAGCTAAAATGCTTTCTCACCACTGGTATTCCAGCTAGGGAAATAAATTACTTTCAGTGTTCCCTAAACTTCTCATAGTGATCACTCCTACCCTGCACTTTTAAAATTTAGAACTGGAAACACATTTCACTTGCTAAGACAAAAGCTACTTACAGTCCCATCAATTGACAGGGTGAAACAGTGGGATTAGTTTAACATTAATTGAGTTCTGACTGATCTGGGCCTCTTAAAGTAGACTGCTCCTTTTTAAAAACTTTATATCCCAATAACCACTCTGTAACAGCAGCTCTGAGTACCAACAAGATGGAAAGAAAAAAGATAAAGGGAAAAAAAGCATATTTTCCCTTAAAAGACAGTTACAGGAAATCTGTTACTTTATTTATTGGTTACGGTAAATTTTAAATAATTAAAATGTCAATAATACTGTTGAAAATACTGCTGTAACTAAAAAAAATAACAAGTGAGAGAACTCATGGGGATTGTTTGCTATAATAGAGGCAGCTTTCCTATAAATCCAAGCCAGAAAAAAAGATAGTCAAATAACACGAAGCCAGCAAACTTTAATGCAAAACTATTTTATTCTTAAATTAGATTAAATTAAATTGGCTCCTGAGACCAAGTGTTGTTCCAATTCTGGATATCAATAAATGAATAAAATAAATTCCCCTGAGATCTTGGTTCCTGGCAGCTCTGACTTCTGTTTCTGTTCTCCTCTCTTTATATTCCAATTTAAAAAGGTATCATTTCCTATTCTGGTTACTTCAACATACTCATGGTTATTTGTGTACTTGTGTACACTGGTTGAGAACAGTACAAGACAGTATCCTATCACCAGTGTTTCAACTTGAAACAATGAAAATGAAAAGGCAATTTTGTCTTTTGCCTCAAAGGGCAAGTGTTGTGGGCAGGATATCTATAGGTAAAGAGACCCAGGGATGACCTTGGAGAACCTATGCAGAGTTAGTTAGGACAACAGGTACAAAAGCATACTTCAGTCTGGGAAGAAACTCAGTCTGGTTCTTCCCAAAGTTTCTTAGATATAAGGAAAAACACAGTTTAGGTTTTCAAGATTTTGTTACTAGAATGTCTATCAATAAATATACAGTAATTCTAATCAAAGTAGCAGACTTGATTTCCGGGTGAAGACTACCTCAATGTGCTGACATCATGAAAGGATTAAAAAAAAAAAGTCTAGATGGTAACTTCACGATTGAACCCCAGCTTCTTTTTAATGTGCATTGCATGCATCACACATAAAAAAGGACAAAGCTTTGACTGTGTGGTTGTGGCTACCATCTTATTTTTTTTTTAAAAAAAAAAATCTCCTTTTCTCTCTCAAAGAACCTTTGAAAAGCAAATCTGATACAGAATTCAGTTGAGAAATCATGCTTGGATTACAGTTCTATAAGATGAGTTTCTACTACATGTGAAATGTGGCTTTATTTTAAGGCAAGGCTTTAAAATCTTTGCTTGTCTCTGATTTGCAAAATAAGAACCGAACTCTTAGATTAGACATGATTTTTTTTGTAATTGCTCATTATGATTTATAAGTCATATTAAACTGTCTGCTGTTAATTGTTGTATAACTTTTAATAATGTTATTAATTTAAAAGTGGATATTGGTTACTTTAATATACGGTGCTGTTTAGCATTAGTTGGATTTTTTTAAATTTAATCTTGTAATGCTCGTTTTTCTTTGTTTTTATTTTTGTGTTTTTAAAGATCTAAAATTAAAAGAACAATAATAAAAAGGAGATTTGTAGCCTTATAAGCATATTTAGGGAAATCTTGCTTATGTAAGTGTGATGTCAAGATATTAGCAAATTGATTCCTCTTCTCTGACTCTGCTTAGTTACTCTCTAAACCAGGCTTGTCCAACATTTTGGCTTGCCTTGAATGCATTGATTAAAGAGGAGTTGTCTAAGCCACATATAAAATATACAATATAGTTAATGTATGTTTATATATAAAGAATGTTAAAAATTTACAATCTTGTGGGGGCCACATTAATAGCTGTCCAGGGCTACATTGGCCCATGGGCCACTGGTTGGACATGCCTTTTCTAAATTGTCACAAGAACAGGACTTTGGAGGCAAAATCTCTACTTAGTGATGTGAGTGGGTGTATTCTGACTTGTACTCTACAGTGCATCTAAAGCAGGGGTCTTCAAACTTGGTCCTTTTATGACTTGTGGACTTCAACTCCCAGAATTCCTCAGCCAAGCACTCTGGCTGAGAAATTCTGGGAGTTGAGCTCCACAAGTCATAAAAGGGCCAAGTTTGAAGACCCCTGATATAAAGGCTCCTTACCCCAGTAAAACCACTAAGCCCTATATCTATAATTGTTTATAGACCAGCAGCCCCCAACCTTTTGGGCACCAGGG